>NC_138206.1:1037500-1190000 GCF_964194415.1 Vipera berus | reverse complement strand
CTTTAGAAGGCCAGATCCTGAAGCTAAAACTCAAATACTTTGGCCACCTAATGAGAAGGAAGGACTCACTGGAGAAGAGCCTCATGCTGGGAAAGATTGAGGGCAATAGAAGAAGGGGATGACAGAGAAGGAGGTGGCTGGATGGAGTCACTGAAGCAGGAGGCGTGAGCTTAGATGGACTCCAGAAGATGGTAGAGGACAGGAAGGCCTGGAGGAAGGTTGTCCATAGGGTCGCGATGGGTCGGACATGACTTCGCAACTAACAACAGCCAATTGGGGTTTTATCCTTGCAAGACACCCAGAGTCACCGAGACGTAGCCGGGTGGCCGTATAAATTTCCTTCATAAATAAAAAAGCATTTTTTCCCCCACCAGCCGGAAGGCAGCAGCCACAGAGCACCCTGACCCACCTGTTGGGTGGGTTTCCCGTGGCGTCGGCAAACAGGCAGCCTCGGCGGCACGCTTTTCAGAAAGCCGGCGAGGGTGACGGGGCTGCCTTTGACAGATCAAATAAATGTGCCAGCGCAGCCGAAGCAAGAAACAATAAAAACCAAGCCCAGGCTGCCGGAGAGAAACAGCAGCCTGTGACGCCGAAATTCAATTACCGGCAGCCTTCAGCCCCATGTTGGGTGGTAATTCAATTAGGGCCGAGCAGCTTCCCAAAAGCAGAAGGGCTGCTGAGCCGAGGGGTCGGCAGCCCCACGGCGGGCCAGCTTCAGCTGCCTGCTGAACAAACAAGGCTTCCGAGGGGGCAGGGGATGGGGGGGTGGAGAGAGAGATGGGGGGACCTGCCGGAGCCATGGGGCTTCCGTGGCCTTGGGCTTGTCTTCTCCCAAGACGGGAAGCCGAAGGCCACTGGAGAACGGGCAAGGGGGAGCTGGCTTCATCCAGCTTCCTGTGCCCCACGGCAGCCGGGGTGCTCAGCCCCTTGGGGGGGTGGGGGTGGGGAAAAGCCTCCAGTCTTCTGGGCCCTTTTCCGAAGCCTGAAAGGTGGTGGCCACCATCATCCCCTCCTGCCTTGGGGAACGGCAAAAAAGCACCTTGGGGACAACCGTGACTTGGATGACTGAGAATCTCCACAGAGATCTTCCCAAGGTGAACAGTGGATTCATTTAACAACCGTGGGGGAGATTTCATTCGTGCCTGGTGTTTGGCAAGGTCTCCGGGACCAGGCTGGACATCTCACCCCTGTGACACCAGCTCTGCTGGGATTTGATGGACGAGTCTAGAGCAGGGGTCTCCAACCTTGGCAGCTTTAAGACCTGTGGACTTCAATTCCCAGAATTCCCCAGCCAGCCTTGCTGGCTGGGGAATTCTGGGAGTTGAAGTCCACAAGTCTTAAAAGTTACCAAGGTTGGAGATCCCTGGTCTACAGGAAAGAAGGGCCAGAGGTGATGTCATAGCATCTTCCAATATTTGAGGGGCTGCCACGAAGAAGGGTGGGGGGTGTTCCACCATTCTCCAAAGCCCCTGAAGGCAGGAGAAGAAGCAACGGATGGAAACTAATCCAGGAGAGACGCAAGCTGGAACTAAGGAGAAACGTCCTGACAGTGAGAACAATCAGCCAACATTGGAGGATTTTAAGACGACACTGGACAATCATTGGCTCAGCATGGCATAGGGTCTCCTGCCTGAGCTGGGGGTTGGACTAGATGACCTCCAAGTCCCCTCTGTATTGTATTCTGAACAGAATTTGGCAAGGGCTGGGGAAACGGCCTGGATCTCTCCGAAGCCCACTGAGTGTGAGACGGGTGTCCCAGCGAAGATGCTGCCTTAGATTGGGAAGACCCACTTCCACTCCACTCCTGGCCACAGAGGTCCCCCCCACCCTGGGGCTTGGGGGAGCACCGCAGGGGAACTGCAAGAATATTAATAATAATTTAAACTCCTCTGCCACCCTGCTCTCACCAAGGACCCCACGGTCACCCAGTAATCCAAGACTTGCAATAAATAATAGAACATAAATATTAAAGGGCTGGTGGCCTTCAGAGATGCCTTAGCAGAAAGAGGAGATGTTGAAAGTTTAGAAAAAATTCAGAGAAGAGGAACTAAGATGAACCAAGGCCTAGAGACAAAAACGTACCAAGAACGGCTGCAGGACTTGGGTTTGGCTAGTCTAAAGAAAAGAAGGACTAGGAGTGACATGATAGCAGCGTTCCAGTATCTGAGGGGCTGCCACAGAAAAGAGGGGGTCAACTTATTCTCCAAAGCACCAGAGGGAAGGACGAGAAGCAACGGATGGAAACTAATCAAGGAGAGAAGCAACCTGGAATTTAGGAGGAATTTCTTGACAGTGAGGACAATTAACCAGTGGAACAGCTTGCCACCAGAAATCGTGGGTGCTCCATCCCTGGAGCTTTTTAAGAAGAGGCTAGACATTCACCTGTCTGAGATGGGTTTTCCTGCTTGATAGGGGGGCTGGACTAGAAGACCTCCAAGGTCCCTTCCAGATTCTATTCTATTCGATTCGATTCGATTCGATTCGATTCGATTCTATAATATTCTAAGGTAAAGGTAAAGGTTCCCCCGCACATGCGTGCTGGTCGTTTCCGACTCTAAGTGGCCGATGCTCATCTCTGTTTCAAAGCCAAAGAGCCAGCGCTTGTCCGAGGACGTCTCCGTGGTCATGTGGCCGGCATAACTAGACACCAAAGGCGCACGGAACGCCGTTACCTTCCCACCGGAGTGGTCCCTATTTTTCTACTTGCATTTTTTACGTGCTTTCGAACTGCTAGGTTGGCAGAAGCTGGGACGCGTAACAGGCGCTCACTCTGCTACGCGGCACTCGGGATTCGACCCGCCAAACTGCCGACCATCTGATCGACAAGCTCAGCGTCCTAACCCACTGAGCCACCGCGTCCCTTATAATATTCTATAATATTCTATTTCCTTCCTGGGTGCTGTGTCAGGACGGAGACCTATCAGTCTGGGCCAGACTCGGTCCTCATTGGCCGTGGGGATGCCCAGCTGGCTTCCCCAAGATCGGAGGATTCAGCCGAGAGCTGCTCTCCCCAATGCCAGCACTTGACCCAAATGGGCAGCAAGAAAATCTGCTCACCTATGAAGGCCTGGACGCCTTGAAGCACATCTCCTGCTCCGCGGTTTTCTTGCAGACATTTCATGACCCAGCTAGGTAACATCATCAGTGCTAGAAGGGAGGAGAGGGAGGAGGAGGAGGAAGGAAGGAAGGAAGGAAGGAAGGAAGGAAGGAAGGAAGGAAGGAAGGAAGGAAGGAAGGAAGGAAGGAAGGAAGGAAAGACTGTGGGATCCTTGGTGCTCTCTGAGCTGGGTGGTTTTCTTGCAGACGTTTCATGACCCAGCTAGGGAACATCATCAGTTCTAGAGGGGAGGGGAGTTTCTGGAGAGGAGGAGGAGGAGGAGAATTGTGGGGTCCTTGGTGCTCTCTCAGCTGGGTGGTTTTCATGACCCAACTAGGGAACATCATCCATACTAGAAGGGAGGCGGGTTGAGGAGGAAAACGGTGAAGTTCTGGCTGCTCTGAGCTTCGTTGTTTCTTTACACACATTTCATGACCCAACTAAGGAACATCTCCAGGGCAAGGGGGGGGTGGGCTTTGCTCCCAGTTTGTCGGGGTTCCCCAGCTACAGATCTTCTCTTCTGCTGAAAGCCTCTCTCCTTCTCTGGCGTCCATCAATGGGGAGGTGGGGTGGGGTGGGGTGGCAAAGAAGGGACCAAACGGGGGCTTTTCAGGGGAAGACCTACGCGGAGGATTTCGATCAGCCCACGTGGCACAAGCTTCTCGTGACTTTTGTGCTTGTTTAAACCTGATTGCTACCTGTCCTGGATAGCTTCACAAAACTAAAAAACAGCTGAGGACCTAGAAGAGGGCTCTCCAATCTTGGCTGCTTTAGGACCGGTTAAACCAGTGTCCGTAAGCCGAGGGCTTCCTGTAAGCTACGTGGCTTCTCTCGGATGCCAACTAAACCATGGTTTATTCAAGGGAGCAAATTTCTGAGGTCGCCTGACACCCAGGCTGCGTTTGCGAGCTTTTCCCCACATTGACCCGTGTTCGGGATTTGCACAATGCAACGAATCACAGAATAACCCCCAAGGCTGGCTTCACACAATCCTGTGTGTTACAATGTGCCTGGCTAAACTGTGGCGTGAACGCAGCCCAGACTTCTCCAGCTGGTGGAAAGTTGGCTTTTCACCCTCAACTTTGGTCTCCAAGGCATGGGGCTTATTTGATGCCTTCAGTCAAGGGCATCACCGGGGCAGCCATGAGCTGGTCCCACAAGGAGGGCGAGGGGTTCCATGGGCACACCGTACAAACTTTAATAAATGCATAAAGAAAATTGTGCCAGTGAGAGGAGCAAATGGCATCACCGGCCTCTTTTGTGGAAGGATATCCGGACAGACATGAATGACACTGTTAAATTTTCAACCACATCCCTGCCCAGAATAGCAGAATAAGCTGGAAGGGACCTTGAAGATCAATCTAGACCAACCCCCTACTCAGGCTGGAGAGCCTGTACCATTACAAAGAAATAGTTGTCCAGCCTCTTCTCGAAAACCTCCGACATCTGATAACTTTGCACAAAAAAGGGCTCAGCTTATGGATGCAGCTTTTTCCCGGGGCAGCCCCTCCCTCTGTGATTTGAATTCCCTCCTGGAACAACAGAATAACAGAGTTGGAGGGGACCTTAGAGGTCTTCTAGTCCAACCCCCTGCTCAAGCAGAAGACTCTGTATCATTTCGGACAAATGGCCGTCCAATCTCTTCTTAAAAACCGCCAACGATGGAGCAGCCACAACTTCTGGTGGCAAGGAGTTCCACTGGTTCATTCTTCCCACTGTCAGGAAATTTTGGAGGAGGTAAGGCAGTTAATTTTTAATGTTGTTTTGAGGCGGCTGTTGCTGAAAAACAAAAGGGAGACCAGCAGAGCAACATTTTTCAACTTCGGTTAACTAAGACAGTTGGACTGTGCAGGCTGGGGGATTCTGGGAGTTGAAGTCCACCTATTGCCAAGGTTGAGAAAGGCTGGGAGATTCTCACACCGTGCATCTATTGGAAAGTAGCCAAGGCTGCCAGCAACGCGCCTGCCCTCAAAAAGGATCCGGAGCTAGCAGAGCCTCCAGCGACAGGAGCAGTAATCCTTACGGCACAGGACCCAACTGGCAACTCCCATCGTCCTTAAGAGAAGAGGCATGGTGGTGCAGAGGTTGGAATGTAGATAACCTTTATTGTTATTTTTTTTTTCCGTGGGCACAACAACACACATGAAAAATGAAATTTAGTTGCTTGCTCTCAAAGTGCACACCTACATAACACACATTTAAAACAAACTACGTACAACGTATGTATAGATCTACATCCTTAACTATAAGTAACATATAAATATTAATCACTGTCCATCTTGAAGGAGGAAGCTTGAGAGTTCACAAGGTTAAGACTGGATGGAACAAAACGCGTGGCCGAATCTGGATCTTCTGCTTCGGATACCACGGAGTCCCGCCCCCACACACACACACAGAAGGTAACAAGGAAAACAGGTCGTGGAGAGGATGGGTAGTGTCCCAGACAATCTTGCGGAGCCTGCTGAAGCAACGCTTCTGTGCTATGTAGTACTGCAGAATAATTCTGCCGACTGTCAGCAGTTCGACTCTTACTGGCTCAAGGTGGACTCAGCCTTCCATCTTTCCAAGGTCTGTAAAACGAGGAACCAGGTTAGGGGGGGCAAATAGGCTGACTCTGTAAACCGTTCAGAGGGAGCTGTGAAGCGGTATATAAGTCTAGGTCAGGGGTAGGCAACCTTGGCTCTTTTATGACTCGTGGACTTCAACTCCCAGAATCCTTGAGCCAGCATGGGGGAACTATGGCCCCTTCATGACTCATGGACTTCAACTTCCAGAATTCCTCAGCCAGCATGGGGGAACTGTGGCCCCCTCATGACTTGCGGACTTCAACTCCCAGAATTCCTCAGCCAGCATGAGGGAACTATGGCCCCTTCATGACTGGTGGACTTCAACTCCCAGAATTCCTCAGCCAGCATGGCTCAGCTTGGAAACCTCTCCCTTTCCCCTCAGCATGGCTGGCTCAGGAATGCTGGGAGTTGAAGTCCACGAGTCATAAAAGAGCCAAGGTTGCCTACCCCTGGTCTAGGTGCTCTGACTATTGCTATTAGGGTTTAATCCAGAAGCATCTCTTTGGCCCGTCTGAGGACTCACTGCTGGACCAGTGAATATGGGGAGGGAGACACCCCCAGTTGCTGAAAACTAACTGTGATTTGTAGCTGCAGCACAAAATGGGGTGAGGGGCCCTTGCGTACCCGAAGTTGCCCACCTCCATGGATGTCGGTAGGGTCCGGTCAAAAAATGTTAAGATGGCAGCCGGAAGAGGCAACATGAAACCCTCCAGGTTTCAGCGGCAATATTTTGATTTTTTTTTTTAACAAGCCTTGCAGAATCTCCACCTCCCACCCACCCTGCTGCCTCTGAGCTAAGCCCCCGGCCCCTGGCCAGATCCCCCCTGCTTTAGCCCCGGCTTGGATGAACAGGTAGTCCTTGACGTACGGCCACAATTGAGCCCAAAGTTTCCGCTGTTAAGCAAGACGGCTGTGAGGGGAGTTTTGCCCCGTTTTTCAACCTTTCTGGCCAAGGTTCTTAAGGGAATCGCTGCCGTCGTTCAGCGAGTCACACGGTTGTTAAGCGAATCTGGCTTCACCCCATTGACTTTGCTTCTCGGAAGGTCACAAAAGAGGATCAGGTGACACACACACACACACACCGGGACGCTGCGACCGTCATAAGTATGAATCTGTCGCCAAGTGTACGAATTTTGATCACGTGATGCATGGAGAGGCAATGGTTGTAAGTGTGAAAATTGTATTATTTATTACCGGCCATCCTCGATTTACAAGAGTTCATTTAGTGACTGTTGGAAGTTACAAAGGCACTTAAGGTCACTTTCTAATTGCCTTTGTAACTTCTCGGGGCCGCTTGTAGTCCGAGGCTTCCCAAACTCCGTCCTACTTCTGAGGGGCGGGGGCAGAAAAAACCCTTCCATAAAGAGACACACACCCCCAAAAAATGAAGACCCTCGCTCTTACCTCCCCCCAGCGCCTCTTCTCCACGTAGCCCACCGCTCGGGCAGAGAAGGATGATCCAACTCATGGGAGGGGGGAGGACAAACACACACACACGCACACCCCGTCCCCTCCACCCATCCCGCACGGCCACCAACTCAACCTGCGACTTTCGATTTGCAGAGCAGGTGCTGCGTTGCCCCCTCCCCTCCCTGCCGCCTCCCCCTCCCACCCCTTCTCTTTGTCAGATTCACACACACACCCCAGAAGTGCCCAATTCTGCCCCCCCCCCCCGGCCCGGCTTCGGGACAAGAAGGGGAAGCGCGCCTCTCCTCCTCCTCCTCCTCCTCCCCCCCCCCTCCCCTCGCGTGGCAGCCTCCTGGCTAATTAGTTTAGAGGGAAAACTTAATTCAATTAACTTTTTCACAACTCCGGCAGGCTGACAGTTGGGACTCCTTTCAGCAGCGCCTTGATCTAATTAGCTTGTTTAGCAACCTGTCCGTCTCCTTCCCTCCCCGCCCCCCCCCCGCCCCGTCTCCCCTCCAGCTGCGGCAGCTGTGGGGAGAAGGGGGGAGGCCTCCACGGGGTGGGCTGGGGAGGGGGGCCGCCGGCGTCCTGCAGGGCTCCCTCTGCCAAGGGGGAGGGCCAGCCTCAGATGGAAAGGGACCCCCAGCGTGGCCGGGAGGGCTTCCCTTTAGGCACCCCGAGGTCCCTTAGCCCCCATCCTGCTTGCAGATGGCTTGTCCTTGACGTACGGCCCAAAGTTTCCGTCGCTAAGCAAGGCCTTCGTGAAGCCAGTTCTGCCCCATTTTGCAACCTTTCCTGCTACACTTGTTAAGGAGATCGCTGCAGTTCTTAAGTGAGTAACCCAGTCGTTAAGTGAATCTGGCTTCCCCCATTGACTTTGCTTGTCAGAAAGTCACAAAAGGGGATCACGCAGTCCCCCCCCCTCCCTGGGACACTGCGACCGTCGTAAATAGGAGTCGATTGCCAAGCACCCAAATTTTGATCCTGTGATCACAGGGAGGCTGCAGCCGTCGTAAGTGTGAAACCTGGTTATAAGTCCATTTTTTTCCTGTGCCGTTGTAACTTCAAATGGTCACCAAACGAACTGTGGTAAGCTGAGGACCATCTGTAATGTAATTTAAATATAATATATACATATGCACATGCATGCACATATATTCGTGTCTCTGTGTGTGTGTACTGTATGTAGTTTCATTTTAAAGTTTTAAGACACCCAGAGTCACCTTGTGCCATGATGGATGGCAAATAAATTTAATAAATAGATAATGAATAAATAATTGGATAATTGAACGACAAGGAAAGGCCAAGAGGCCACCACTGGCTGTGGACCATCCAGGAAGGTGAATTGAATGTTGGGCCACAGCACACACACACACACACAGCTTTTGCCCTCCGAAGGTCCCTGGCATCTCACTCGGCCATCTGTGGCTTCTCACAGTCTGAGCTGAATTGGTCAAGGGTCCAGATAAACCCCTTTGGCCCAGCACGGCCACAACTGACAGGCAACTTTAGACCGAGGAGGGCAGTCAAGCTATTTTGGCCTCTGTTTTGCAGCGAACCAAAAGCAGATCTGCAAAACTTCATTGGTGGGGGGACTAATAAATTGGAATTTGGGGGTGCTGTGCAGGGCACATCAAATCAACTCCTGCCGCTTAAATATAATCCAAAATCTAAAGCAGGAGTGTCCAATCTTGGCAACTTTAAGATTTGTGGACTTCAACTCCCAGAATTCCTCAGCCTGTTATGATAGATAGATAGATAGATAGATAGATAGATAGATAGATAGATAGATAGATAGATAGATAGATAGATAGATAGATAGATAGATAGATAGATAGATAGATAGATAGAAGATAGATAGATAGATAGATAGATAGTTTAGAGAAACAGCTGGTATAGGGATACAGAGAAGAGAGAGAGAGAGAGAGAGATTAGGTGAGGTAGATGCTGATATCAAAGCATGGGGGGGAGAGAAGCATGGGGGGGAGAGAAGCATGGGGGGGTGAGAAGCGCGCAGCCTCCCCTTCCTTTGGAAGATTCGATGTTAGGAAAAGCCGTAGAAAGCGGAGACCCTCAAATTAAGGAAGGACTTTAAATTCTTCCTTTAGACTTTTTTTTTTTAAGGAAACCTGTCCCCTCATTTAGCGTTCTCCGGATAGAACCCGAGATTATTTTAAGCACGGGAAACATTTTTATGTTTTATTTAATGAGCATCCTTTCACGAATCTGGTGTGTCCTTTGATTAACAATGTGGGGCTCGGAGGGGGGGGCTTGCAAATTTCTCGCTTCCTGCCCCCCCCTCCCCATCCTCAATGGCGAAACCACGGCCTTCGCCTCCTCTCCCCCCCAACTTGATTTCCATCAAAGGGCGGGTGAAACGGGGTGCAGGTCAGGGGAAGAGTCGGTGTGTGTGTGAGTGTGTGTGTGTGTGCGCGTTTGGGGCTGAAGAATCACGTTGCAACGAACGAACGAAGGAACGAACGAACATCTGGTGCCAGCCCTCCACCTGGTCCAGGGAACTAAAGCGGGCGTGGAACGGGTGGGTGGGTGGGGGAGGGCCGGTGGCCAGGCGCGTGGGTTCAGGCTGGGGGGGGCATTTCCCATGGCTACGAGTCGGGCTTGGGTGAGGGTCTTCGGTGCTGGGAGCTTCACCCCGCGTGTCTCATGACTGTGGAAGAAACTGCCCTCCATTCACCCACCCACCCACCCACCCCCAAGCCGGCGCATAGGCGCGTGCACACACCGGTGTTCCACGCGTGCAACAGTTGCTCTGAGTTTTTTATTATTTATTTTTTCGAGCAAGGGTTTTTTTTTAGCGTCTCCGCCGGATTTTTGCAGCGCTGCTCCCGCTTCCAGACTCTTGATGTCGTCGCCCGGTTGGAAAACCGCGGGGAGGGCTCCCAGTCGCCAACCTCCCCCCCCCACTCCGTTTCTTTCCCCCCCCTTCCCAAATTCTCCGAGAGGCTCCTACGGAAAAACCCCCCGCCCCCACCCCTCCCGAAAGGCTTCCATGCTGATTAAACTTTGCAATCTCCTTTAGCGAAAGTGTTTGTCCTGACAATGCCCTTAATCCTCCGGCTTTGCGCCCCTGGAAAGCAAGCGGGGGGGGGGGGAGGGAGGAGCGCCTGGGCTTTCAAATGCATCAGTATCCAGGGGAGCTTTCACTCCAGTGGGGGGGGGCGCGCCGGGCTGCATAAACAAAGGGCAGAGGCAAACAGAGTCCAGCTGAAAAAAATGGGGGAGGGGGAGCTGGGTGGTTAAATATATTTTATTTATTTATTTGTGACTTTTAAAACGGAAAGAACCCGGAAGAGTCTTCCCTCCCTCAAAAGGACGGACCACCGCCTCCATCCTCCCCAGCCAGTCGTTTGGGAAGGCTGGCTCCACAGGAGGGGAATTGGGGTCCAGTTTGTCTCCCAGCCAAATCCACCCACCGAAAAGTCCGCGTCTCTCCGAAGGATAAAAGGGAAGGTATTTAACTCAGAGGCCGAATGGCAGCACTCAAATGGCCAACTTCTATCCTGGTATCCACTGGCAGGGCGGAGGTGGGGGGGTGGGAGGTGCACCAGGGTTTTAACGTGCAAGGGGTACACCGGGCAACAACATTGGGGTGCAAGAGGAGACAACTGCTTTCCTTTCTGTCGTTTATAAAACGGGATACCAGAGTTGGAAGGGACCCTGGAGGTCTTCTAGTCCAACCCTTTGCTCAGGCAGGAGATGGCTGTCCAGTCTCTTCTTAAAGACTTCCGGTGTTGGAGCATTCACAGCTTCTGGAGGCAGGTTGTTCCACTGGTTAATTGTTCTCACGGTCAGGAAGTTTCTCCTTAGTTCCAGGTTGCTTCTCTCCTTGACTAGTTTCCATCCGTTGCTTCTTGTCCTGCCTTCAGGGGCTTTGGAGAACAGGTTGACCCCCCCCATTCTTCTTTGCGGCAGCCCCTCAAATACTGGAAGGCTGCTATCCTGTCCCCCCTCGTCCTTCTCTTCATTAAACTGGACATCCCCAGTTCCAGCAACCTTTCTTGGTATATTTTAGCCTCCAGTCCCCTCTGCCCTCGTTCTAGAGTCGCAACGTCTTATGAATGAAGGTGAATCTACCTGTCCCAAGATAATGTTGCAGGATCCAATCTGGGTCGGTCACCGGGACCGGAGGTTTTTAAATACCACACGCAGAAGAGCCCAAAAACACGCACTCTGCCCGAGAAGGTCCAGCAAGGGTCCAAAAACTGGGAAGACCAAATCTCCGGACCCAGACTGGACCCTCCCGGCATCTTTCCCATATATCAGGGGTAGGCAACCTTGGCTCTTTTATGACTCGTGGACTTCAACTCCCAGAATTCCTGAGTCAGCATAGCTGCAACGATGGCCAGGCCAGGCAGGCAGGCAGCTGACTCGGAAAGATCCTCCAGGAATGTCAGATAAATGGAGGCCAAGAGGACAACAGAGAAAAGTCTCTAGTGGGAAGAGCTGCTTGGAAGCACGGGGCCTGAAATGCCGCTGTCTCTTGGACAGAAACCAAGATGGATGGGGAGGGGGCTGAATAGAGGGAGGGGTGCGAGTGATGCCTTGGGAGGCAGGGGGGGCCTGGGTTGTTCTCCCCTTAAAACTGAGGGTTCCTTCCGTCAACCTAACAAAAGACAATCAAGATAATAATAAGTTGGAAGGGACCTTGGAGGTCATCTAGTCCAACCCCCTGCTCAGGCGGGAAACCCTATACCATTTCAGACAAATGGCTGTCCGGGTCCTTCTTAAAAACTTCCAGTGTTGGAGCATTCACCGCTTCTGGAGGCAGGCGGTTCCACTGGCTAATTGTCCTCACTGTCAGGAAGTTTCTCCTTAGTTCTAGGTTGCTTCTCTCCTTGACTAGTTTCCATCCGTTGCTTCTTGTCCTGCCTTCTTCAGAGGCTTTGGAGAACGGCTTGACTGCCTCTTCTTTGGGGCAGCCCCTGAGATACACGGAGCAGACGCCGGGGGTGGGGGGGACAGGCTGCTTCACTTCAGCAACGTATCCCAGTGGAAAAGTCACAGAACTTCAAGTTCCAGAATCCCCTGAGGCTGGCCAAGGAATTCTGGGAGATGCCAGCTACTTTAACAGGCCCCTGGTGGGAGATTCACTTTAGTTGCGCAGTGATTTTCACTTTGTCGGAGAAGGGCCCAGTTCATCTACAGAGGGGTTTCTCAACCTCAGCTAGTTTAAGGTGGACTTCAACTCCCAGAATTCCGAAGCAGGGGAATTCTGGGAGTTGTAGTCCACCCATCTTAAAGCGTGCTGTCTGGGGAATTCTGGGAGTTGAAGTCTACCATATGAAAGCATGCCGCTGGGGAATTCTGGAAGTCCACAAATCTTAAAGGGTGTCATCTGGGGAATTCTGGGAGTTGATTGGGAGTTAAGTTGCTGAGGCTGAGAAACAGGAGTCTAATTGATGGGCAGATTTCACTCCACACACACACACACACACACACACACACCAAGAATCTACTCTGGCACCCTAAATTCCCATCCTAGTGGCCAATTAGTCCCATCGCTTAATAAATGGGTTTTTAGTTGGTTCTCAGGGACTCCCGTCTTCTACTAGAACCCAGGGACCAACTTGGCTTGCACATGATATCCTGCAACCCAATCCTGGTTAAAACAAAATAAGTCATTTTTTAAAAAAAACCCTTCCCCTTTTTTCTAAGATTTCCTTCCGTGAATTAAGAGCAGGGAACTGCTTGGGGATATCCTGGTTAAATAGAAAAACCAAAGGCTGCTGTTTGTGTGTGTGTGTGTGTGTGTGAGAGAGAGAGAGAGAGAACACATCTGTCTGTCCGTCTGCAGGAGGAAGAAGACAGAGAAATACAGGCATCCCTTTTCCCCCCTCCAATATTATTTCCTTCAATTTATTTTATTTTGACAAGGCATCTCCTTTATTCTCTCCTCTCCTTCGTAGTTCCAAACTACATTAAAAAGAAAAAGAAAGAAACATGGTGGCCGATGACACCGGGCTTTCCTTAAGCCTCGGCCCAGGTTTAACCCTTGCAGCCCAATGGCAGCGCTGGGGAGGACGAAGAACGGGGGAGGCCGGCCCTTCCTTGTGGGCTCCCCCCAAGGCAATAACCCCGGGGGTTCAGCCTTTCCGTGGGGAGGCTGGGGGCCGTGGGACTGGGGACGAGGACCTGCCTCGCAAAGGGGCAGAGGAGGGGAGCCAGGCTGGGTAGCGCCAGAGGGCCCCCCCTCCCAACACCTGCCCAGCCACACGTACGGCAGCATTCACACAACAAGCTTAACCAGGCCTGTGAAAGACCCAGCAGTGGCTTCCTGCAAGGAAGGGCTAAGCCTGGTTAGGGTTAACCTGGATTAGGGGTGGGGGCGATCCTGACAGGTTGCATCAACCCGTCCTGTTGGCTTAACTTTGGTAAACAGAAAAGAGGGGGGGATATCTTGAATTTGCACCCCGAAAGTTGATTTATTGTCCCTATGCCAGGATTTTGGGGTTATTGGAGGGGCTGTAAGACAGAATGAGGCTGCAGAGACCCTTGTGAAGCCCTCTGGGCAGGGGGGGGCACAGAGGAGCCGTCCTGAGAAAGCGCCCTGGAACGGAGGTCCCACCGAAGATCCTCGGCCACACTGGGTGGTCCAATCCAACAGCAATACCTGGGAAATTTCATACTCTTCCTCCTAAGTTTCCCCCTCCCCCAGTTCTTAGGCGGTTGGGGGACGGCTGCCCCACGCCCCCTCCCATTTGACCCTTGATGCCAAAACACAAAGCTCAGTCAGGTAGAAGAGCAGCAGTGCTTCGGAAGTCTGTTTAACTCCTTGTGTCAACTCCTTGTGGGCAAGTCTGGAAGGGGGTCTTCCAGTGGCCAAGGATGGACACACACACACACACACACACTCCGGCCTCAGCTCTGATGCTTCCACACCCCAGCCAGACCAGGTAGGCCCTCTTCTGCAACCCGGAGGAGGGGGAAAGAGGCAGCTTTTCTTGGGGACGGGAGACCCTAAGGGCGACCCTCGCGGAGAGAAGCGCCGCTGCTCTCCTTGAGCGGCTTTTTCCGGCGACCCCCTTTCCAAAGCCAAGAGGGACAGGTTGAGGGGCAACCCGTCGGGGCGGGAGCGCGCCCGAGACCCCCGAAAGGGTTAAGGGAGGGGGCGGGGCGGGGCGGAGGGGGGGCTTGGCCGCCGAGCCTCCTGCTGCCGCCGCCGCCGCCGGTCCCAGCCGGCCAAGTATATCTCGCCCGCCCCGTCGCTGCGCCGCCACTTGGCGGGCGGGTGGGCGCAGAGCCGGAGCCGGGGGTCTGGGCGCCATGGATTACTCCTACCTGAACTCCTACGACTCGTGCATGGCGGCCATGGAGGCGTCGGCCTACGCGGACTTCAGCTCCTGCAGCCAGGCTGGCTCCTTCCAGTACAACCCCATCCGCAGCTCCTTCGCCGCCAGCCCGGCCTGCCCGCCGCTCGCCTCGGCCAGCTGCGCCCTGGGCGCCCTGCGCGACCACCAGCCCTCGCCCTACGCCGCAGGTAGGCGCCGCCGGGAGTCGCGGGGCAGGCAGGGGAGGATGGGCGCGGGGGTCGACCCGCCCGGAGGGGAGGCCGGGCCGCGCCGGCTGCCCGGGAACGGGACGCGCAACCGGGCCTTCCCTTCGGGCACCCCGTCCAGTTTCTGCCCGCTGCGCTGCGCTCGCCTCTCCTGGCGCTGTCGAGGCTCGGGGGGCCCCGGAGGGCGGCGGGGATGGAGGGCAGGGTCCCAGGTGCTGGAAGGGAAGGATCTGCTTCGGCCGAGGACCTGCCCCGACGTCTCTGGGGAGCCTTCGCTGCTTCCAAGGGGAGAACGGACGGCCCGCTTCCCCCGAACTGAGTAACGGAGAGGGAACGGGCGCTCCCCAAGAGGAGCTTCCCTAGCATGAGGGGGAGGATGCACCCCGGGAATCCGAGGGGCGCGCAGCCCCCGCACAGAGGCCGAGGAACGGCGCTCCCGCCCAGTCCCGGGTTGGCTTCGGGGGCGCCGCTGGGCAGCCCCGGCCCCCTAGCCGTCGAAGAGTCGCTCCAGGCGAGCGCTGAGCCGCGCTTTCGGTCGGGGCCCTTCCCATTCCTTCCAGCCCGAAAACGTTTTTTTTTCTCCCCGAATTACATTCCGACGGTCGGGAATAGTCTCAGTCACCACCACCACGCGCAAAGCGAGGCGAGCTTAAAGGGCGCGCAAGGCGCCACTTGCGCGGGTAACTCTCAGCAATTTTCGACACCCCGTCGGAGGGGCGCTTTCTCCGCCCCCGACCGGGCGCCGCGTCCGGGGATGACCCCGGCCTTGCTCCGAGGGTCTTGATACCGGGCGCGGCTGAGGGAAGGGCTCCCCGCCTCTCCTCTTCCGCAAGGAGACCCCTGGAAGGCGCCATCCGGTTTTCCTCCGCCAGGAATGCGCTGCCCGCTCCGGAGGGAAGTGGTGGGAGTTGTAGTACACCGCTGGTTTGGAAATGGGGCTCCCAGGCGCCCAACAACCGAGTCGGCGCCACCTGCCCTTTGGGTCCGGCCGCCGCGGGAATCTGGCCGCCGCGCCGCCCGAATGGATCGCGTCCCTTCGGGCGGATCCGCCGATTCTGAGCACGGCCCCCCTTCTCGGCGACTGGGGAGCAGGACTCGGGCTGGGCGGCTGCGTTCGCACGACCTCGGGAACCCACGACTGGCCGGAGAAGTCGTTCGAGGTTTCGGGAGTCGTTCGAAACCGCGCTTGGGCCGAGTCAGAGACGGAATCCAAAAAGACGCGGCGCCCCTTGCTGGGGAGAGCCCCGCCCGTTCGCCCTCCGGCGGGAAAACCGCCGCCCAGGAAGGGTCCCGCGATTCGGGAAAAGCGCAGCTGAGCAGGAAAGGGGCGCACCTTGCGCGACCTCAGCCTGAGCGGAGAGGAGCCGAAGATTCGCTAAGTTGGTTTAGCGCCAGCGGCGGGTTGCGGGAAACTGCTTTCTCGGGGCAGATCTCATTCGGGTCTCGACACGTAATTTCCCCGTTAAGTGATTCATTTACATTTATTTGTGGTTATTTCGTTGGAATCAACTTCCCCGCCCTTCCCACCCGCTGCCTTAGCCGGTTAAGGCCGAAACGCGGGGAAAACACGCCGGCGCGCCTTGTTTGCCCAACGTTCCCCTTCCAGGCTCGGGGTCACGCGTGGATCCGAAGCGAGTTGGCCGCGCAGTAATAAAGAGAGAATCGCCTCACTCAGAAGGGGAAACACCCACCCCCCACCCTCACACCCCCCGCGAGGCCCAGGAAAGGCGGCGAGAGGGGATGCCGGGACGGTGGCTGGGCTGTGCCGGGAGGAAGCGCCTCTGGCCGGGAGTGAACACGCGCGACTTCTTTTAGCTTCGGCTCCTGGATTAATTTAAGCTGACCACATCGGAAACTAGACTAGACTAGACTAGACTAGACTAATAAAATACAGAATAGAATAGAGTAGAATAATAAAATACAAAATAGACTAGAACAGGAATAGGAATATGAATAGAATAATAATAGAATTAGAATAGAACAGAACAGAATGTAGAATAGAATAGAATAGAATAGAATAATATTAGAATAGAATTAGAATTAGAATTAGAATAGAATAGAATAGAATAATAAAATACAGAATAGAATAGAAATAAAGAATAGAGTAGAGTAGAGTAGAGTAGAGTAGAGTAGAGTAGAGTAGAATAGAATAGAATAGAATAGAATAGAATAGAATAGGAAAGGAATAGAAAAAGAAATAGGAATAGAATAGACTAGACTAGGAATAGGAATAGGAATAGAACAGAACAGAAGAAATGCAGGCAGAAGTGGCCGTGGCGTGGGAACGGGGCGGCCGCGGATCGACGGAGATGCCTCGCTGCCCGTGGTTTTCCCGACCGGAGGCGCCGGAACCACTCCGGGCCCTGCAGAGCCCCGGGCGAGGCCGAGCAATCCGGCGAATTGGAGCGCCGCTTCACCGTTAATTTCCCGACAAACGGAAACGCGGCACCGTTGCAGGTAGCCAGCCCCCCTCCCTTGCCCCTTCCCCGTTTTATGTCTCTTATTCTAACCTGGGAGAAAGAGAGAGACGCCGCCATGTCTGCTGTTCCCGTGAAATGGGGTTCTCACAACCCACGAATACACGCAGGACCACCTCCCAAGCCAGCGGTCGTGCGAATGCGACCGCCAGGCCCTTCCCTTAAACTGAGCTGCCCAGAGTCCCGAAATCGCCTGCCTGCTTTCCCTCCGTCTCTTCCAAACGGGCAATTAAATGAGAACCGCATCTGGAACGGGGAAAGGGGGGGGCACAAACCCTTCACCCATTCCAGCTTGAAGGGTCTTTAAATCCGGGCCGTCCCGCGCGCCCTGCTTCCTTTTGGGAAGAAGCGCCGCGCAACGTGCCCGGGCAGAAAACACGCAAAATTCATGGCTGTCGGCAGTTCTTTTTTTATACCCTTTATGAATGTTGGAAAATTGTTCTTCTCGTCTTAGCGGGTTTTTTTTTCCCTGAGCGGGTCGGTCTCCACCATTTCCCGCAGGAAATCTTGGAGGCCCCCGCCCCGCACTCTGGAAAGGAAACTCCGGGTAAAGAGTGACTGTGACTGTGCAGGATTTTTCTCTTGCCCCGTAAGCGATTCCGACGACGATTTCCCCGTTGGAGGAAATCCTTTGCTTTTAGGGGTGGGTGGGTGAGGGAGGGGGACGCAGCATCCCTTCGCACCAAGCCAGCTCCGGATTTGAGCGTCTGCTTCGCAATCTTGCTGGTTCTCCTCTGCCCAGCAAACGTGTCGTTTCTAGGACGCAACCTCTAAGTACCGGTGGAGGAGAACGCTTGTAGCTCAGGGTTGAATTGTGGGCTCCTTGGCGCTCTCTGAGCTGGGTGGGGTTTTGGCAGCCGTTTCACCACCCAACACCGATGGTGTTCCCTAGTTGGGTGATGAAACGTCCGCAAGAAAACCAGCCAGCTCAGAGAGCACCCCAAACCTTTACGTTTTCTGCTGGGCAGCTTCAGGGACGAGGGTGAGTCTCGCAGCTGGTCTTGGCATCCTTCACTGATGCCAACGTGCTGGCAGCATGCGCTGGGCTACAATTCCTACCAAGAAAAGAGAATATTCGTAGCCCGGGGTTGAAATGAGGGGTCCTTGGCGCTCTCTGGGCTGGGTGGTTTTCTTGCAGACGTTTCATGACCCAACTAGGGAACATCATCAGTGTTAGAAGGGAGGAGGAGGAGGAAGGAAGGAAGGAAGGAAGGAAGGAAGGAAGGAAGGAAAGGAGGGAGGGAGGGAGGGAGGGAGGAAGGAAGGAAGGAAGGAAGGAAGGAAGGAAGGAAGGAAGGAAGGAAGGAAGGAAGGAAGGAAGGACGGACTGTGGGGTCCTGGGTGCTCTCTGAGCTGGGTGGTTTCCTTGCAGACGTTTCACGAGCCAACTAGAGAACATCATCAGTGTTGGAAGGGAGGGGGGGTTGCACGGAGGGGAAGAGGAGGAAGGAAAGACTGTGGGGTCCTTGATGTTCTCTGAGTTCGTTTGTTTTTCTTCAGGCGTTTCATGACCCCGCTAGGTACCCTCATCAGGGCTAGCTCAGAGAGCCCCAAGGAGCTCCCAGTTCCTACCGGACGCTTATAACCCCTGAAGACAGCCGGGACGGATCACTGGGCGGAACCAGGATCCCCAAACTAGCCTACCACCCCGCCCCCCCCCCGCGCGCGCAGCCTCCCCTCCCGGGGTCCTAAGCCGCTTTTCCTCCTCTCTCCGCCCCCCCCCCTCCGCTCCAGTCCCGTACAAGTTCTTCTCGGACCCCTCCACCATCAACGAGAAGAGGAAGCAGCGGCGGATCCGGACCACCTTCACCAGCTCGCAGCTGAAGGAGCTGGAGAGGGTCTTCGCCGAGACCCACTACCCGGACATCTACACCCGGGAAGAGTTGGCCCTCAAGATCGACCTCACCGAGGCCCGAGTGCAGGTGAGTCGCTGGGGAGGGGGCGGCGGCAGCCCGACACCCCCCCTCCCCTCCTCCCCGGGCCCGGCCTTGAAGCGGCTGCGGGAAGCCTGGCCCTCCCCTTCCTTCTGCGCCCCCCCCTCTTGGGCCAACTAGGGTGGGGGAGGAGCTTCCTCTGTCTGGGGGGAGGGGCTTAGCTTCCTCCCCCCACCACCCACCGCCCCTCCTCACCCCCTGGGCCCGGGAGAAAGGCGGTTCCTTGCGCAGCTGATGCCCCAGCGGGAATCCTTGGGGCAGGAATGTCTCCCCGCATCCACAAATTGAAAACGGGGGAAAAAATGGATTTCAGACTCTTTAACAGGGTCCCCCCCCCCACAATTCCTGGCATGTATTTCATTTCTGTGGGATACTGGGTGCTTTCCGAGCTTGGTGTTACAGGTAGACAGAGGTCTGTGTGGATTCTCAGCCATCCGGGTCAAAGGAACCGGGACGTTAATAATAATAATAATAATAATAATAATAATAATAATAATAATAATAATAATAATAATAATAATAATAATAATAATAATAATAATAATAATAATAATAATTTTTTCTTGGATGGGAAACGAAACGTTTTGTTCTTCTTCCTGGAGGGGAAAAAATCCTCAACAGTCCAGTTAGCTGCCTTTGGAAAAAAGCGCTTTTGAGTTTCCTTGTAGAAGTTTCGTTACCCAACTAGGAAGGAGCATCAACATTTTATTTCATCATTTCATTTCATTTCATTGTTCGGTTTTCGGAACCCCTTCAGTTCAAATGTGGCTTTTTAAAACGCTCAGCGTCTTTATTTCAGTTGGATCTCTAGTGCTGATTTAGTCCTACGCTTCTAGTTAGCGATTTACATCCTGCCTTAAACAGATACAGCTATTAGCTTAATAGCGATTCAATTTTGTTTTCCTTTATAAGCCAACAACGTATTTCCTCATTCTGCAACTAATTTGGTTTACCCATACAATTTTACTAATTGCATTTTGTTCATTTGCATTTCTCTAATTGCATTTTACTAATTTATTCTTTTGAAAGTCGTGTTTCTTTCCCGGCTTATATTCTTTTAGAAAGAAAAAATTAAAAAGCAACGAGTCAAAAGCCTCGGAGGATCGCAACAGATTAAAACGATAGACACAACAATAAAATAAATACAAATACAACAGCAACAATAAATCAACCATAATAGACAAAAAGTAGAGGTCAGGAAAACTTAGCTCCGGGCGAAAGGCCAGTGCCTTTAAAAAAAAAAGGGGGGGGGGAGAAAGCTTTACAGACCTGGGGGGCAAGCAGCCACAAAGTGAGGTGGGGGCACTGAGGAGCATTGCGCAGTTTTTGTTCTGGATTCCAGGGTTGCAGGAGTTTAAAATTGCAGAATTTTAAACTGCTGCAAAAATGGCAGATTCCAGGATTGCAGAAATTAAAAAAAAAACAAGTTTTTAATTTAATGTTCTCTGCAGCAGCCCCGGGGGGGGGGGAGGGGGCATAGTATGGGGCAGAGGCTGAGCAGGAAAAAAAGCAAATTTATAGATTGCAAAATATTATTTGTCAATTGTTGTTTGTTAAAAAATACATTCATGGTGTTATTTATTTGTTATTTCTTGTGGCTATTTGTAAAAATAATGAAGGCTGGATAGATCAAACAAACAAAAAACAAATTACATAAATAAAAATAAGTAAATAAATGTCCTTACTGGAGGAGAGAGGCAGGATGAGTGGAATGGCAGCTGCTTCCCTCCCCTCCTCAGATCCGTTTCTGTTTTAACAGGAATTCTTAAGGCTGGTTGTTAAAGGGCTGATCTCCAAATGTCATTTTCTGCCCTCTCCCTCACTTACAAAGCCCACCCTCCTTTTCTCCCCGATGGCAGAGATTGCAAATAACAATTTGGGGTGCTGTTTTAAATTCTGATTTTAATCTTTTGCTGCCCAGCGTGCCGAATTTGAAATGGGCAGGTCATGTATATTTGATAAATTAATTACATTTGCCAAAGGGAAAAATTAGGACATTTTATTTGTCAGGTAGAAGTTCCTTGGGATAAAAATGATTTAAGTGAGGCTGGTTAGTAAGTCTGGGATTAAAAACAATTTAAAAATGATTGCAGGGAGTCAAACGGGGTGATAGGAATTCTCCCTCCCCGTGTTAGAATGTCAATTTCAAACTAATCTTGTCACTTTTAGGTAAAAATGATAAGCACCAAAATATTATTGCTGTGCCAAATAATAATAACAATAACAACAACAATAACTATAATTGCTTAACTTTTTTCCCCAAAATTGCTGGGAAAAATTGTTTGTTTTTTATCAGAGAAGCAACAAATTTGGCTGATATTCTCTGGAAAAGTGGGGCAGTGCGTGAAATGGCTTGCGGGTTTGGCCTTCCTTGTGAGTCCAATCTCTTCAAGCTGTTTGGCTTTCTTTATAGCTATATCTAATCAGGAAAAAGCCAGAGACGAAAAGATATAAACCACCCCCTCCCCAATGAAATAAATTCTGCAGGAATAAAATACGCTTTAAAAGCCCAGCTAAAGAAAATGGTAAATTCTCCCAAGATTCAGAGAGAGAAAAAACCTCTTCTTTCGCAGGATTTTAATTTTGATAAGTCTATGCAATTTGATATATTATTTTAACGTGAACAAATGAAGAACAGCGTTTGTAAAAATACGTGGGATTTGCAGGGGTCCATTTACATTTCAGATATGGCCGTTTGTGTTGCAAATACACACCGCTGCCTTATGGAAGGAAAGCCAGCGGGGAGAAGCAGGCAGCGCAGCGGAGATGGGAGACCTCCATGTGTCCCGCAGTTAAGGGGGGGGGAGAAAGGGGGCTACTGTCATAGCTGCGGCCATCCTGCCTGTATGGTAGAGGAGAACATTGGAATTGAGGGGGGTCCCTGGTGCTCTCTGAGCTGGGTGGTTTTCTAGCAGACGTTTTGTGACTCAATTAGATAACTTCATCAGTGGTGTGAAGGGAGTGAGGTTTGTGGACAGGAAGAGGAGGAAGAAGAGGAGGAGGAGGAGAAGGAAGGAAAGTGGGGTCCTTGGTCCTCTCTGAGCTGGGTGTTTTTCTTGCAGACGTTTCATGACCCAACTAGGGAACACCATCAGTGCTGGAAGGGGGGAGGAGGAGGAGGGAAGGTTTAGGTTTAGGTTTAGGTTTATTCAATTTCTATACCGCCCTTCTCCCGAAGGACTCAGGGCGGTTCACAGGGCATATATAAATAACAGTACAAAAATTAAAAAGAAATTAAACCAATGCCCAATTAAAATACAATAACAATAAAAATAGTAAAAAACCCATTAAAAAACCCTAATATTCCCCATCAGGAATAGGAAGGAAGGAAGGAAGGAAGGAAGGAAGGAAGGAAGGAAGGAAGGAAGGAAGGAAGGAAGGAAGGAAAAGAAAGAAAGAAAGAAAGAAAGAAAGAAAGAAAGAAAGAAAGAAAGAAAGAAAGAAAGAAAGAAAGAAAAAAAGAAAGAAAGACTGTGGGGTCCTTGGTGCTCTCTGAGCTGGGTGCTTTTCTTGCAGACGTTTCATGACCCAACTAGGGAACATCATCAGTGCTAGAAGGGAGTGGGGTTTGTTCTCCACTTATGTTGAATAGCTTGCCTGGACAGTGTAGCTTGGAGAGCTGTTTTATTCCCGGCAGCTTTTTGATTAGATAGGCTGGACCAGAACAGGTCCTGTCCAGCATCCAACACCCAGAGAAGCAGGGCTTAATACCCGACAAACAATAAAGCAGAAAACAACCAGGAACAACCACTAAGTAACTAACACTGGCCGAGTCAGCCACTTGGGTATAAATGGGGGGGGGCAGCCCCCACCCTTCCAGCACTGACGGTGTCACCTAGTTGGGTCACGAAAGGGGACGTCCAAGAGCACCAAGGTCCTCCCATCCTGGTCGTATCTGGGGGAGTAAAACTGTCCTCTCACGGTTTAGGTCTGGTTCCAGAACCGCCGGGCCAAGTTTCGGAAGCAAGAACGGGCCTCCAACGCCAAAGGGCAGAACAGTGGCAGCAACAGCGGCAACAGCTCGGCGGCCAGCAAGAAGCCGGACCCCCGTTCCTCCTCCGAAGACGACGAATCCAAGGAGTCCAACTGCAGTCCCACGCCGGACAGCACGGCCTCCCTGCCTGCTGCCGGGGGCCTGAACAGTCCTGCTGACAGCCTGAGCCCCAGCCCTGGCACGGGGCAGCCAGGCCTGGGTGCCGGGCACACCGCCCCCACCCTCAAGTCCCCCCTGTGGGCAGGCGTGAGCACCAGCAACGGGGGCACCAACACGGCCGAGCTGCTGAAGGCCTGGCAGCCCTCAGAAGCCGCCATGCCCGGACCTTTCTCCGGCGTCCTGTCCTCCTTCCACAGGAAGCCAACTCCACTCAAGGCCAACCTCTTCTAACGGAAGCACAACCACATGCTGCTGACCCACAACAGTCCCTTTCCCGCCCCCCCATCACTGCCAGAGGTCCTGTCCTGCTGCCCCGAGGGTGGGGAGTCAGCTCGAACTCAAAGAGTGGCAGTTTCTCTTGACTTCCTGCCCAAGCCACCTCTGAAATGGCTTCAAACGGTTCTGAACAACCATGACCACCACCACCCTCTGTTTTTTGTGGAGACCTCTTGTCATCTCCAGCCCTATTGGGGGTGGGGGCGGGGAACCAAGAATGGATCACCCAGCCCTCCAGTCTGCGTGAAGTATAGCCAGGGCTTCAGTGTGCATCTTGGGTGGTGGATCTGCCCCGCCTTCTTGATGATGGCCAACTTAGGAGTCGGTGGATCAACCGAGCTTCTCCCTTGCTCCGCGAAGCGGCTCAAGATGCTTACATTGGGGCATGAGGAAGAGTAACCTGGCGGCCACCAGACTGGCTGGACTACAACTCCTCTCATCCCCTGCCCAAACGTTCACTAGGTTGTGGATGAGGGAAGGTGAAGTCCAGCACGTCAGCTTGGGTGAAGAGCACCTATTTATCGACAGCTGGGTTGGGGTCAGCAACATCAACCAACAAGGAGACATCTGCTGGGCTTGGTGGCACCCGTGCACTTGACAAAACGTGGCAGGGAGGACTTCAGGTTGATTGACAGCTGGTGGGATGAGAACTTTGAGGGTGGTCAGATGACAAGAGACAACTGTTGGATTTCCGCAGCCCCCCCCCCCCGCTTCAGGAGACTGGCTGAGTGGATGAAGTCATCTCTGCAAGTAGGAGAGAGTCTACATCCACCCCTCCTTTCACCCCACACTTCCCCCCTTCTCTTTCTTTTCCTCCCTCTGGCTTCTTTCTAGCAATGGGGTCCCGTTTCCCCATCTTGAATCTTCAACAGCCAGAGATGGAAAAAGGCCACGGGGCGAGGCAATTGTCCTCTATTTATCTTCCCACAACCTTCCTGGTCTTACCAGGCCCCACTTCAGAAGCCTCCAAAGAGCTGGGCGGTGGTGATACAGAATCCAGAATGCCAGAGCTGAAAGGGACCTTGGAGGTCTTCTAGTCCAACCCCCTGCCTGAGCAATATACCTACCTACAAATGGCTGTCGTCTCTTCTTGAAGCGAGAGCTTCCTGGATAGAACTTGGCTATTTTTTGTCCTGGTGGAGAAGATGGCTTGTCCCCCGGTGGCTAGAGAGAGGACAGCCCTGAAGCTGTTTGGAGAAGAGACCTCCGGATGAGGGCAACGTGTCATTCCTCCTTGCCAGCCCCTTTGACTTGGGGTTGACCCACCTTGGGGACCTCACCCCCACCAAAGCTGGCACTAGCCGGAGCACAAAACAACTCAAAGAAGTTGTCCAAGATCGGAAGAAGTGGAGAGACCTGGCTTATCGAACCGCCATTCAGTTGGAGATGACTGAATGGACATCACCGCCGCCACCGCCATCCTCACGAGTCTCACAAAAAGAGGGAAGACTTTGTTCTTGAGGTCGGAAATCCATAATGCAAAAGATGACTGAGATCTGAAGGGGGTCTTGCTATTTTTTTGGGGGGGGGTGTCTTGCTGTCTGAACAGAGGTCTTGTTTCAATCGTTTTCTTCCTCAACATTAATGGATTTATGCCCCATTCACAGATTGGACAGGGAAAGGGCACAGGTGGGCTATTTCGCTTTAGAGCGGGGCCTTGGGGTGTCACCTCCCCCCAAAAAAATCCTGCCTTGAGGAGATCAAAGAAGAGGAAGCAGGACCAGAGGTGTCAGGCGCTTCTTCTGGAAATGGCTGATTTATGGCAGCCTGGAGATGAAACCTTTGCTGGTCTTCAGGAGGGAAACCAGGTTCCATGAGGAGAAGGGTGCGCAGAGTGTCCACCATGAGTCCTGCATCCCACAGACTTGGGTCCATAAAGCTGTGCCATCCCTGTTTGAAAATGTCCAAACTTTCCAGGTACGTGAAAGTTGGTTTCCCCACTTGGAACTTTGGTAGGAAAACGAAGCTCCTGGACAACCTCAAGAGGCCCTGGGTGAGTTTTCATAGCCATGCTCAGGGCTTTTTTTGTCATAGAACACCCAGAATGGAGTTCCGGCACCTTTTTTGGATGGAACCTTGTAGGGTAGGCAAGGCGGGTTGTATGACATGTGTGAGTTGTTCCGGCACCTTTTTCTTTTACAAAAAAAGCACTGGCCATGCTTATTCAGGCTGCAGACAACCTGGTGGCTGAATTCTCACAATAAGCTTGTCTAGGATTAACCTTGATCGGTTACTATCTGGAGTAGTATGTTGTACAACCCCAGCTGTTTGGTTAGAGTAGACACCACTGACTCCGTGAAGCCAGAAAAAGGGTCAATCCAGGAACCACCTTCAACCCTGCTGTGTCGACACAGGCAGTCCTCGACTTACATCCATTCATTTAGTGACTGAAGTTACAGCGGCACTGGAAAAAGGTGACTTAGGATCATTTTTCATACTTAACCACCATTGAAGTCCACAGTCACACGATCAGAATTCTGATGTTTGGCGTGTATTTATGACAGTTATATTCCCAGTGTTGGGAAGCCTGATTCGCTTAATGGCTGCTTGATTCACGTAACACAGAGGTCTTCAAACTTGGCCCTTTAATGACTTGTGGACCTCAACTCCCAGAATTCCTCAGCCAGGCACGCGTGCCTGGCTGAGGAATTCTGGGAGTTGAAGTCCACAAGTCATCAAAGGGCCAAGTTTGAAGACCCGTGGTATAGAGGTATAGAGAGGGTGGGATCCAACATCCCTTTAACAAAGGCAGAGGGCAAAAACACAGTGGGCAGAGCAGGCTACCTGGGTATTAATCACCCCCCCTTGGGGGTCTTTGCAGCAGGAAACGGCACCCATCCCTCCCAGGGAGATTTCTCTAAAGCCGAGTTCCTCAACCTTGGCCGCTGGAAGACTTGTGGACTTCAACTCCCAGAATTCCCCAGCCAGAGATGTGTCTCTAAAGCCCAGAGAAGCCATTTTGTATTGTCATGGTGAGAAATGGGCTTCGTGACATGGAGTACTGAACATGGAGACTGCCTTTTGCGGAAGGAGGAGGAGGGGGGAAGCGAAAAGAAGAAATGGGCAAACCTTTTCCAAAAAAAGTCTGGCCCAGGCCTCTTTTTTCCTCTCAATCCGCCATTTTTGCGTTGCTCCTGTTTTTCCCACTACCCCTTGCCATCTGGCCAGTTTCTTCATTTCCATGTGAAGTCCCGTGTGACCTGTGTATGACTATTTATTGATGGAACGGGGTTTACCGCCACAAAAATCCAAGCAGCCTTTGGGAAAAGGAGTGATTAAAGCAAACTTGGCCCTTTTGTGACTCGTGGACTTCAACTCCCAGAATTCCTCAGCCAGGCATGCTAGGTGAGGAATTCTGGGAGTTGAAGTCCATGAGTCATAAAAGGTCTGAGTTTGAAGACCCCTGGATTAAAGCAAGGAACTCCAACCTTGGCCACTGGGAAGACTTGTGGACTTCAACTCCCAGAATTCCACAGCCAACTCTAGCCCTAACTCATGGCTGGCTGGGGAATTCTGGGAGTTGAAGTCCACAGGTCTTCAAGTGGCCAAGGCTGGACACCCCTGGATTAAAGCAAGCTGCGAATGTTCTAACCTTATGGTGTCCTCCATCTTGACACAAATTAGGATAGCTAGAATCAGAATTGGGGTCCCAATTAATGGTTCAGCTATTCTTTAGCCTCTTAACCAGGTTCTTAGCAGTCAATCTTTTGTAGCGATGCCCGGGGTATGACTTTCATCCCAACCAATTTGACAGGACCTCTGAAGAACCAGACTGGGACCCTAACCCTTGTCTATGCATCAACATCTCCAGTAGCGTCACCCTGTGGGGACCACAGATGTCTCCATCGGATGTTGGGTATGGGCGGAATTAACCAAGACCTCTTCCAGAGGTGAAGATCAGGGTCTAACCTGGTTTAGAGAAGACAGGTCTTTGAGATCCATGGTTGGGAGTCGGAACCAGTAATTGAAAAAGTGGTGAAGACAAACCACGATGGTAGATAGGATTTCCAGGCAGAAGCCTACAAGAAGGGTTGGCTTTTACAGCCCCATATTTTCCAGACTCCAGGTGGAATTGTTGTCTAACACAGCCAGAGGTGTGGACTAGATAGGAAAGGCTAATTAGGCACCACGGTGGCCACAAAGAAGTCAAATGGGCTTCCTAGCCACGTCCAACGAGTCTCTTTCAAAGCTTGTGCCTGCTCCTCTCTCCATCACTGAGCTGGGTCCCCCTCCATCCCTGGTTAGCTGTTCTGTGTGGCTTTGCTTGTTTTGTTTTGTCCCCCCCCTCTGTAATTTATTGATTTGCAAAATCTGCTAATCCAAATAAACTTAATTTATTGAAGGACGCAAGGGAGACTTCCTTTGGACTGCCTTATTTGTTTGTATCCTGCTTTTAGTATTATTTTTATTTTTTGCAAATAATTCAAGGAGGTGAACATGCCCACCTGCTCTTCTTTTCCCCTGCAACAACAACCCTGTGAGGTGGGTAGGGCTGAGGGACAACTGGCCCAAGGTCACCCAGCCAACATTCATGGCTAAGGTGGGGCTTGGGCTCACGGCCACCTACATTCTAGTCAGGTGCCTACTAGACCAGGGGTGTTCAAACTTGGCCCTTTCATGACTTGTGGACTTCAACTCCCAGAATTCCTCAGCCAGGCACTGGCTGAGGAATTCTGGGAGTTGAAGTCCACAAGTCATGAAAGGGCCAAGTTTGAACACCCCTGCCCTAGACCAAACTGACTCTAGCTTTCTTTGAAAGTAAGAATGAGGATGGACAGCATGCATTCTGACGCAACGGTGCTTCAGAATGGCCTTGTTCCCACAATCTTGTAGCCCAGATGTCTTTTGGATGTTCAGCTACTGTCTTTTCTCCCCAAGGAGGTCAAAAGCTGCCCTTCGGAGAATGCCACGGTCCCCGTCCGTGCCCTCTACAAAGGGCGCTTGAGATGGCCATGTTTTGGGGCACCCTTTGGCTCATCATGGTGGAGGAAGCAGCTTCACACAAGTTAGGGTCTGCAATGGAGAGGGCCTGCTTTTTCAGCTGCTGTTTTCCTCCAGATGTTTCCTGGAGGTTTAAGTAGGCAAAACAAGGCTCTCGGCTTCCACCTAAGTGCGTTTTCCAAACTTGGCAACTTTTGGAATGTGTGCACTTCGACTCCCAGAATCCCCCCAGTGTGCATGTTAAAACACTGATGTGCCAGGAACCCAGCAAATAAAGACAGCAAAAATTAGTTTAGAGATAGGCAGGACTAGATCTGTTTTGTGTTAAATTGATTTTCTTGGTTACTGAATCCGCCAGCAAACCTCTGTTCTGTTTTGTCTCAAAGCAACATCCATTCTGCAAGTGTTCCCACAGCACTGACCACATCCCTGACCTGCTCAACAAGCCCCCAAACTGAGTTTGCGATACTATCCGCTTCTAGCTAGGAAATGATGAAAAAGAAGGGCGCTTTGGTACACAAACAAGCCCTTTTATTGTATCATGACGTATTAATCGAAGGCATGAAATCCGAACAGGACAAGGAAGAAAGCGGCAGCCGTTTCTTCCACAGGCTAAGATATTAGGCATACAAAGGGTTTCGAAATTAAATTAAACTTTTAAAAAGCACACACGCACACAGATCACAACAGAGTAGAATTTAGTAAGGTTAAACTCACAACAAACATTAGTAATAGCTGAAGAGAAAAAAAAGGTGAAAGGCAGCAGAGGTCACCGACTTCTCCCCAAGCGGCAGAGGAACCAAATGACAAAGGAACAATAAACAGAATATCCTTCATTTCCATCTGGGAGAACTGCTTTGTTGAGGGGGGGGGGCGGGGGAGGGGAAGGTCCTAGAAGCCTGACCCAGACTCTTCTCCATTCACTCCTTCTGGGTGGGGAGGACTACAACTCCCAGCTTCCCCAGATCCCATGTCCGTGAGCTGGGAATTAGGGAGGTTCTCAGCAGACTCTCCATGAGGAGCCTCAAGTGTCTCCTCAAGTCATTAAACCATGGTTACGCCCAGGGCTTCTCAACTTTGGGGGCGTGAAGATGGGTGGACTTCAGCTCCCAGAATCCCCCAGCTTGCTATAAGGAGGAAGGAAAGGGGAAAGAATGAAAAAGAAAAAGAGGGAGGGAAAGAAAGGAAGATGTGAGTAAAGGAGGCAGGTGCAGGAAAGGCCGGAGGGAGGGAGGGAAGGAAGGAAGGAAGGGTGAGGGAGAGAAGAAAGGAGGGAGAAGGGAGGGACGGAAAGAAGGTAAGGGGAGGGAGGAAAGGGAGAGGAGAGATGAAAGAGGGAAGGAAGAAGAGGAAGGAAGGAGGAAAGGAAGAGAGGACCTGCACTGGTTGGCTGGGGAATTCTGGGAATTGAAGTCCACCCATCTTCCAGCCACCAATCAACCCTGGTTGTGCCAATCAAACTTGCCACAAAGACAATGCCAACACTGGTTTTAGGAGACGCAGGAAGAGACTCTAAGTCACTAACCGGGATTTGAGCTAAGTTGAAACCCCTCAACAAGGCTCCCATTGGGTTCGATTTACCTTCAAATTTCTTGTAATCGGGGTGGGGGGGCAGAGCCCCTGACTCTCCACCTCCCCCCCACATCTCCCTAGTGTAAAATAAGGCACGACGCATGGGGGAAATCCCCCCCTCCCCAGAGAGAAAGACGAGCAGAACCATGGCTTGGATTCCGGCCTCATGCTGCCTTGAACCGGATCGAAACGGACTCTGCAGGCACTGCGGTTGGCAGGAGTTAAGGGAAGCAGCCCCCTGCGCCCCCCCCCAGATTGCTCCCAAGTCAAGATGAACAAAGGCTGGCCTGAGATGGGGATCTGCTGGATGAAAGCCCTGGCTGAAAGGGCGTGAAGGAACGAGGTGGTCAGGAGAACCCCAAAGCTGGTGGACCTCCAGCCGAAGGTGGTGGGACTCAACTCTCCTCTAGCATCAACCAGCCCCGCTAGGTTTGCCCCCCCCAAGTCAAGATTCCATCCTTGGCTCAGCATTATGGTCCACCCGCCAGTGGTTGACCCACACGTCTTCATGATGGAGAACCGGCAGCTTCTGGCAGGCAGGGTGGAGGACCTCATGGAGAAGGGGTGGTCCAGGGCTCCAGCAGCTTGATGCCCCCAACACACACACCGGTTGTCCAAGAGCATTCTACCAGAGTTGGCACTGCCACTCAAGGAGGGGGGGGGGGCTTCTTTCCTGGAGGCTACCTGAGTTTAATCTGGAGATTGTCATCCACGGGACGGTTAAAACCCTCGAGGGAGGAGACGTATGGTGGTTTAAGACAGAGGTGTCCAGACCTTGACCACTGGAAGACTGGTGGACTTCATCTCCCAGAATTCCCCAGCCAGCCATGGCTGGCTGGGGAATTCTGGGAGTTGAAGTCCACCAGTCTTCCAGTGGCCAAAGGTCGGACACCCCTGGTTTAAGGCTTAAAATGCTCCCAAAGCAGGGGACTTTTCTTAGGGGGCGGGGGCGGAAAGAAAAACAGATTTCTGGCCGGACCTTGAAAAGCTTCGCAAAAGTTTCCGGGAAACGTGAAATGGTGGGACAAGGGAAGACCCGCAGGGCAAGCGGGTCGCAGAAGAAAAGCTGGCCGTCAGCAGCGACGTGACAATTCACCTCACGTGAGTCCTTTCTTGGACGGGGGGGGGGGGGGGAGAGAAATGGGCTCTGGAACGTCCTTCCCGCTTCCTGTCCCAATTCCGGCCCCACCTGTGAAATAAGGGACTTTCCACCCTCTGCCTCCAATCTCTGAACTGAAGGGTGTGTGTGTGTGTGTGTGTGTGTGTGTGACTGGTGGTCCCAAAAGGGACGACAACTCAGGCCCGGAGGCCACTGGTTCCCCCATCAGCACTTCTGGGGGGAGGAGTGGTCTTCTCATGGGAACCCCCCCCCCTCCCGGGACAGGTGTGAATTAGGCTGGATGGGGAATGTGGTTCTGTAAGGCAGAGGAGAAAAACATGAAGGGGAGGGGGTCCTTCTTGCGTGGCAATAAATAAGAATAACTTAACCCAGGGCAGCCTCAACCCACATACAGGCCGAGGCCATGTCGCCTTCCAGCTGCTTGGACGCGCCCCCCCCCGCCCCTCGGTTCTCCAGGAGCCAAGATGTCCCTGCCACATCTGGAAACGGGGGCTGCAGGCCACAGGTGGGCTTCGATCCTCCCCTCCAGGGGGAGATGGGCGGAAAAGAAGGCAGATGGACCCGCTCTAAAGGGGGGAGAGGGTGAAATTAGAAGGGGAAGGCACATCTGGCGGGTGGGCCGACGTCGCACCCAGCAGTCCTGGCTATTTCTTCATCCTGAGGTTCTCCAGGAGAAGCTGCTTGTGGCCGGCGTCCATCACCCCGGCCTCTTCCAGGTCTTCCTCGGTGATATCACTGCAAAGGGGGGGGGGGAGACAGGAGGAGGAGGAGGAGGAAGAGGAAGGATAGGTTAGAGAGAATAACAGGATCACAAACTTGGAAGTGTAAGAAATTAATAAAAAGTTCAGTTTTAGTATTAGTATTAGTACCGCTTTATAAAAGGCTAGCGAGGAAACTGCAGCCAATTTATTTTATTTTTTTATTTATTTTAATTCCATTTCTATCCCGCCCTTCTCCGAAGACTCAGGGCGGCTTACAAGCTTAGCAGTATTTGGGTCACCATGTCACAAAAGAGACATTGAGACTTGGGAAAAAGTTCAGAGAAGAGAAACTAAGATGATCCAAGGCCTGGAGACTGAAACGTACGAAGAAGGGCTGCGGGACCTGGGTCTGGCTAGTCTCAAGAGAAGAAGAAATAGGGGAGACAGGATAGCAGTTGTTCCAGTATTTGGGGGGGCTGCCACAAAGAAGAGGAGGGGCCAAAATATTCTCCAAAGCACCCAGAGGGCAGGACGAGAAACAATGGTTGGAAACTGGTCCAAGAGAGAAGCAACCTGGAATTAAGGATAAACTTCCTCACAGTGAGGACAATTAACCAGTGGAACTCCTTGCCACCAGAAGTTGTGGGCGCTCCATCACTGGAGACTTTTAAGAGGAGACTGGACAGTCACTTGTCTGAAATGGTATAGGCTCTCCTGCTTGAGCAGGGGGCTGGACTAGATGACCTCCAAGGTCCCTTCCAGCTCTATTCTGTTCTGTTCTGTTGTTTTCTCCTATTCTATTCTGTTCTGTTCTGTTCCATTCCGTTCCATTCTATTCCATTCTGAATTTCTATTCTGTATTTCTACTCTATTCTATACTCTACTCTACTCTACTCTACTCTACTCTACTCTACTCTATTCCATTCCATTCTGATTTATATTCTGTATTTCTACTCTACTCTATTCCATTCCATTTTTTCTATTCTATTCTATTCTTTATTCTATTGTGCTGTTTTTGCAAAAGTAAGCATATCCTAAGAATGATGGCTGGAGACATTTGTTGTTGTTAGTTGCGAAGTCGTGTCCGACCCATCGCGACCCTATGGACAATGTTCCTCCAGGCTTTCCTGTCCTCTACCATCTTCTGGAGTCCATTTAAGCTCACGCCTCCTGCTTCAGTGACTCCATCCAGCCACCTCATTCTCTGTCGTCCCCTTCTTCTATTGCCCTCAATCTTTCCCAGCATTAGGCTCTTCTCCAGTGAGTCCTTCCTCCTCATTAGGTGGCCAAAGTATTTGAGTTTTAGCTTCAGGATCTGGCCTTCTAAAGAGCAGTCAGGGTTGATCTCCTCTAGGACTGACCGGTTTGATCGCCTTGCAGTCCAAGGGACTCGCAGGAGTCTTCTCCAGCACCAGAGTTCAAAGGCCTCCATTCTTTTGCGCTCAGCCTTTCTTATGGTCCAACTTTCACTGCCATACATTGCAACTGGGAAGACCATAGCCTTGACTATACGCACTTTTGTTGACAGGGTGATGTCTCTGCTTTTTAGTGTGCTGTCTAGATTTGCCATGGCTTTCCTCCCGAGGAGCAAGACATTTAATGGGGCTTAAACTACCAAAGGAAATACTAAGGTGAAAAAGGGCAGGAAACTCTGTCAAATTCTTGGAACTTATGTTTCTCACAGAAGGGACCTTGAAGGTCATCTAGTCCAGGGGTCCCCAACCCCCAGTGTACTACCCAGCTGTGGTCTGTTCGAAACCCGGTTATGGGAGAGATGGACATCCCTGGCCTAAATCTTCCCTGGAGGCTGATTTTGGGCTCCTGGCCTGGAAAGAAAAGGTCCCGTAGCAAATGACCAAAAAGGTCTAGGAGCAAATTTCCAAATTTGCTATCTCGGAGAGGTTTCAAGCACATCTGTCCTGCAGCTGCTGGGGAACAAGCGCCACCTGGTGGCCAAAGGGGGCAGCAGCAGGAGAGAACCAAGCAAGGCTGAACCGACTAACATTCTTTGGCTAAAGGCTTGTTTGCAGACATGCAAAATGGGGATCAAAGATGGCGTCTTCCCAGCAAGACTTGGAGTCCCTCAGAGGATTTATTTCTCAGCACTCCATCTGTGAAATGGGCGCAGGGCGGGGATGTCTGCGGCGGGAGGTTCAAAACCTTGAGATGGTTCTGCAAGGGTGACGTTGAAGCAACACAGCTTTTTATGCACAATGCAACACACAGCAGGAAGTGTGACGCTCCCATCGCACCCTAGAAACATTTTGGACCACAAAATTGTCACTGCGTGTTGGTGTCGCTCGGCTTTTGCACCAACACAGCAGCTGCTATTCTGCCTGCTGCCTTCTCTCCCCCACTCTTCTCTGGGGGCTGGATGTTCTTGGGGGCTGTGGGGCTCCTTCCTCGCTTCCCCCATGCCTGGAGGACCCCCCTCAATTCCCAGTCGGCTGTGAGAAAGAAGCCCCCCCCAAGACTATCTCAGTTCTCTGCTTTCCCCCAGCTCATTTATTTATTCATTTATTTCTTATTTATTTTCATGTTATTTTTTGGAATCCAGCCTTTATTATTTTTACAAACATCAAAAGCCAGCAACCATATCCAATGCACCTTCCTCCTATTGTTTTCCCCACAACAGCAACCCTGTGAGGTGGGAGCAGCTGAGAGAAGGACTGGGCCTAAATCACCCAGCCAGCTTTCCTGCCTAAGGCGAGACTAGAACTCCCCGTCTCCTGGTGATTGGCCCAAAGTCACCCAGCTGGCTTTCATGCCTTAGACGGGACTAGAACTAATCTTCGTAGCCAGGTGCCTTAACCGCTAGGCCAAACTGCCCACTCACCTGAGGAACTCCAGGTCATCCCAGCCATTGTGGATGAGGCCTTCCTCGTATCGCTCCATGCTGATGGCCCTCAGCCACTCTCCCACGCTGGACTCGCTGTGCCTGGAGCCGGCACTCGGGCCCTCCTGGGTCAGGGCCTGCAAAAGGGCACCAGGAGGCGGCGGTCAGGGACCCAGTCGGGGCAGCCACCAGGGGGCGTCACCACCTTTCCCTGCAAATGCTGTTTTGGGGGGGAAGGTTTCTAGCATCCCCCCCAATGTGACACCATTCACAAATGGGCTCAAGCTTGGAATGGGGGCTGGGGAGGAGGCCTCCCTCCCGCTAGGAATTCTCTCGGGGACCTCCTCCCAGTTGCCCGCAGGGGGCTGACCTCTTCCGCCAGGTCCTCCTCGATGCTCTCCCGGATGGAGCGGGCAGCGAAGGTCACGGGGCGGCTGTAGTCGGGCGGCAGGCAGCGGTGGGCCAGATCCAGCCTCACCTTGGTCACGGGGTGGGCGGGGGGCCGGCCCGTCTGCTCCCTCCCCAGGCCGCCCCCCCCACTGGAGTACTCCACCTCGCTGAGGGTCTTGGCCATCTGAAGCACGGAGCAGGAGCGGTCGTCCAAGAGGCCCGGGCCGACCTGGGCCCCGCCGGGGGGGTCGAGGAGGTAGCCTGTCCCCAGGGACTGGGCCGGCCTGGGGTGCAGCTTGGGGGGCTTGGTTTTCAGGGGCTCATTGAAGACCACCGTGGCCCGTGGCTTGCCGGACCCGTGCTCCTCTCTGACGCCTGCCGGGGTGTAAAAGGCCCCTTCCGCCATCTCCAAGGCCACCGACTTGGGTAAGGGAGGTGGCGGGAAGTCTGGGGGTGGCAGGTTGAGGACCCCCGTCTCTTCCTCTTCGGCGTTCTCCTCAGCCCGCTGGGAGGGCGGCTGCGGGGGCCGCCAGGACTCCGGCTGGATGGGCACTGTGATCTGGACTTTGTTCCGGGGCGTGGGGGGCTTGGCCGAGGTCGCCGGTGACAACTCTGGCAGCAGGAGCTGATGGGGGACCCCCTCCAGCACGTAATAGGCAGGGTTGTTGAAGCTGTTCTTCAGGGGGGGCCCCTCGGGGTCCGTAGCCACCTCCTGCTTCGACCTACACGAAAGGAGAGGGGACCACTCAGCGCTGCGGCTAAAAAACTGGGCTGTTCCTCCAGGCCCGTCCGAGACAAGGCAGGCTGCCCATATGCCCACCGGCACAACCCCTAAAGGAGGGAGACCCCCACCGCTGCCTTTCATTGTTCCCAGTGGCCAAGCGGATGCCCATCAGACGCGGCACCTGGCCTGGGCACCCCGGTGGAGGAAGGAAGACCAACCAGGAGGGTGGCAGTCTAGGCAGATTCTCCGTCCTCCAGGACACGCTTGTCCCAAAGTTGCTTTTTTAGGAGGCAGCTGGACTTTTTAAGGTAAGATCATCTTTGTCATTTTTTTTTACTGCAGGCACAACGGCACGCATCAAAAATAAAACTTAGTTGCCCGCTCTCAAAGTGAAACACATACATGACACACACCTAAAACATACTACCGGTATATACAACTGGACTTTCTTGTTTTTCTAAACAGTCTTAACATTTTCTGGAATTATTTTCTTCCCTCTATCGAGTCGTTTTTCTCCCATGGAATTTCTTCCTCAGCGTACAGTTTCCGATAGTGTTCTTTAATTATCTTTTTTTTTAATTGCTTCGTTTTTAAACAGCCCTTTTCATCTACTAAATTGTTTATCAATTTTTTTCTCCTTCCGTTTTTTTTTTAAGTTTAATATAAGCTCAACCCTCTTCCCGGTTTATTTTTATTTATTTATTTTTTATTTTAATTCCATTTATATCCCGCCCTTCTCCGAAGACTCAGGGCGGCTTACAAGCTTAGCAATAGCCTTCATTCTATGTATATGCCTGCTTGTTAGGGCTTTCACACACACCCCAAGCGGCATTATTACAAAGTCAGCTTATTGCCCCCAACAATCTGGGTCCTCGTTTTACCTACCTGGGAAGGATGGAAGGCTGAGTCAACCTTGAGCCTGGTGGGACTCGAACCTGCACTAATTGCAGGCAGCTGGTGTTACTTAAGGAGGCATCAGCCCACTGCTCCACCAAGGCTCTCTATTTGCATTTTTGAAACAGTTTTGCTTTGCCCTTTTAATTTGCTGTGCCTGTTTTTCTGATTCTGTTAAATTTAACCGATGTTTTATTATTTCCATTTGTCTTTTCATTTATTTTTTTTGTGGGTTTATTTGCAGTTCAAATTCTAATTTTTTTTAAAATTCCTCTCTTAACAACTGACCTTGTTGTCTCTTTTCTTTGTTTTTCCCCCCCGCCATGTATATTATCGTTACACCTCTTGTTTTTCTTTAAAGGCGTTCCACTTCTCATCCAAGATGCTTCTTCACTTCTGACTGAATGGTGGGGAATGGAAGGATTTATAACCCTTGCAGTCATCGGATCGTTAACGCTCTTTCTGAGAGCCATTGAGTCCACTTGGAGGTTTATCTATGCATAAACCTGGGCATTTATTTATCTGGGCAGAGATAAACCTCCTTCAATAACTCTCAGAAAGAGCGCTAATGAGCAGATGATTGCTAAGGAATAGAAATCCCTTCATTCTCCACCATTCAGTCAGAACTGAAGAAGCTCCGTGGATGAGAAGCGAAATGTCTTCAAGCAAAAAATTTTAATTACCCTGTAAACCGCCCTGAGTCCTTCGGGAAAGGGCGGTATATAAATGTAATAAAATAAAATAAAATAAGAAAGTCCAGTTGCCCTTTGAAAGAAAGCACCTTTGGGACATGAAGGCACCTGAAAGGAAAAACCTAGGAGGGTTGGAAGCTTTGAGCATAGATTCCTCAGGCTGGAAGGGACCTCGGAGGTCCTCTAGTCCAACCCCCTGCTCAAGGCAGGAGACCTTATGCTGGACTTTATAAGGCTTGTGGACTTTAAAAGGGCTGGCTGGGGAATTCTGGGAGTTGGAAGTCCACAAGGCTTAAAGCTTGTATTCTAATATCTCAGGGGCTGCCCCAAAGAAGAGGGAGTCAAGCTATTCTCCAAAGCGCCTGAAAAAGGCCGGACAAGAAGAAACGGATGGAAACTCATCAAGGAGAGAAGCAACCTGGAACTAAGGAGAAACTTCCTGACAGTGAGAACAGTTAATCAGTGGAACTCCTTGCCTCCAGAAGTGGTGAATGCTCCAACCCTGGAAGTTTTTAAGAAGAGACTGGACAGCCATTTGTCTGAAATGGTATAGGGTTTCCTGCCTGAGCAGGGGGTTGGACTAGATGACCTCCAAGGTCCCTTCCAACATCATCATCATCATCATCATCATCATCATTATTATTATTCTGCCAAAGGTGGACGCTCCAGTCTTAAACAGCGTGAAGTGAGATGGGTGGCATATAAATTTAATAAATAAAAGGAAACAAGATCAGGATTGTGGCTGGTGATGGAGCTGTTTCCGTGGGAACAGAGAAACGAGAAGGGATGATCACCCGGAATGGGTCAGCTGGGAGCCTGAACAGAAAACCAGCTCTGCAGGAGAGCCTTCATCCTCTCTCTGGCTAATGGGCCACCTGGATGGGGCCCACTCACCTGCCCTGCGAGGCCTCCTCCTTGGAGGTCCCACGATGTGCAGCAGGTGGGCGGCCGGTGGCCAGGACCCCGGGCTTCTCCTGTTCCTCTAAGAGCTTCCCAAGAGTGGGACTTTCCCCGGAGGAATGTTTCCGCCCAACGGATCTGGGAAGAAAGAAAAGCGGGGCAGAAGATGGAAGGGACAGCCAGGTGGTCTCCTGCCTTATGAACGTCCGGCCTTTGGAGGAAGAACGAGGCGAGGCTTGCAGGGGTCCTCCTTAAAGCAAAGGGTGGGAGGGGGCTTAGGCCCACCTTCCCCAACCAGGTGCCCTCCAGGAAGCTGATCCAAGGGAGGGCGAGAGGAACCCAAGATCTTTTAAGACATGTTTGGACCAGGAGGAAAAAAACTTCTCCCAAACCATCTGATTTGCTGTGATACAAATGTTGAAGTGGACCGTGGTGAGACCAGGTTTTCTTAGCAAAACTCTTTATGAAAATCACATCTGTCTGTTTTGAAATAAACTCTGCCCAGGGTCCATTTTGCCCCCCCCACACACACACCCCAAAAAAGTCCAGCTTTCTCCCAAACTCCCAGCTTCCCAAACCTGGCCTTACTTGGTGTGCTCCAAGTTGGTCCGTGACGCCAAATGGGGCAGCTTCCCCTTAGCAGCTCCCGTCTCGTCTTTGTCCACGCTGATCCATTCTGAAGAGGAGGGGGGGACAATTTCAGGGTGGGGGGGGTTGAAAGGGTGACCCCACTGCAAGCACCACTGGCCCAGATGGCTGTCTTTGCTTCCCAGTCATGTAACAAGCAATTGTCTTAGGAATCTACAGATGGGGTGTGTCTTCAGCAGTTCTGGATTCAGATCTCATCAGATCTATCAACGCAGACAGACAAGGAACCTCCAAGAAGACCTTCACCAATTCTGGCAGAGAAAGCCATGCAACAGACAGCAAACCCCCCCCCCTTCTAGAACTGATGATGTTCCCTAGTTGGGTCATGAAACGTCTGCACGAAAACAGCCAAGCTCAGAGAGCACCAAGAACCCCACAGTCTTTCTTTTTCTTTCTTTCTTTCTTTTTCTTTCTTTCTTTTCTTTTTCTTTCTTTCTTCTTTCTTTCTTTCTTTCTTCTCTCTTTCTTTCTTTCTTTCTTTCTTTCTTTCTTTCTTTTTCTCTTTCCTTCCTTCCTCCCTCCCTCCCTCCCTCCTCCTCCTCCCTTCTAGCACTGAAAATGTTCCCTAGTTGGGTCATAAAAGTTCTGCAAGAAAACAACCAAGCTCAGAGAGCACCAAGGACCCCAATTCTCCTCCTCCTCCTCCTCTTTCTCCTTTCCCTTCTCCTCCTAGTCCTCCCTCTTTCACTCTGCAAACCCCTCTCCCTTCCAGCACTGATGATGTTACCTAGCTGGGTCCTGAAACGTCTGCAAGAAAACAGCCAAGCTCAGAGAGCACCAAGGACCCCACAGTCTTTCTTTCTTTCTCTTTCTTTCTTTCTTTCTTTCTTTCTTTTCTTTCTTTCTTTCTTTCTTTCTTTCTTTCTTTCTTTCTTTCTTTCTTTCTTTCTTTCTTTCTTTCTTTCTTTCTCTTTCTTTTGCTCTTTCCTTCCTTCCTTTCTTCCTTCCCTCCTTCCTCCTCCTCCCTTCTAGCACTGATGATGTTCCCTAGCTGGGTCATGAAAGGTCTGCAAGAAAACAGCCAAGCTCAGAGAGCACCAGGGACCCCAAAGCCGCCCTCTTCCTTCACCACCTTCTCCTCCTCCTTTGTGAACCCCCCCCCCTCGTCTAGCACAGCTGATGTTCCTAGTCGGGTCATGAAAACCTCTGCAGGAAACACACCAAGCTCAGAGGGCACCACGGACCCCTTGGATCTAACCGATCCCCCCACCCCAGATGGGTCTTTCCTATGATCCAAATGCCAGCGATTCGGCCCGCCCGCCTGGGAAGCTCGCTTCTCTCCTCCCAACTCACCATACAGCCTCTCACGAGTCCCCATCCGTTCTGCGGGGACCCGGACCCTCATGGACCCCCGAATGTTGCCCGTCTCCTCCCCCCGGTGGGAGAGGTAGGTGAGGAACTGCTGGGCGGTGCTACCGATCATGGATTTGAGGGCGATGACGCATTCTCCTGGGGAGGGAAGCAACGGCGCAGGTGGGCTGGGAGTCACAAGGGGAAGGGGTCTCGGGTGGGGTTGGCCCCATGGTCAACGGCCTTGACGCCCGAAGCACAGCTTGGCCAAAGCCTCCAGGAGTGGATCTGGGTGACTCACCCTCTCCGAACTCACCGTTCCAGAACTGTGGTGAATCCGTCTATGGAGAGTCTCAGTCCTCCAGATCACGGTTGTCCCCAATGTCCTTTTTTCACGAGGCAGCCGGATTTCCATATTTTTTTTTGAAGACCTTTTGCTTCTCATCCAAAAAGCTTCTTCAACTCTGACCGGATGGTGGGGAATGGCAGGGTTTATACTCCTTGCAGACCGCTGGTCCTTTGCCTTCTTTTAGAAGGTCGTTGAGGCCACTTGGAGGTTCGCCTGTGTCCTCAGGGTCAGCTGAGTGGCCTGCGCCAGTCTCCAACAGGGAAGGGACCCAGGGCGAAAAACATCCTGCAGCCAAGAAGGCTCCCCACCCATTTGCACCACTCAGGTGAGCCTGAGGACACAGGTAAAACATCCAAGCCGCCTCAACGGCCCTCTAAAAAGGGTGCAAACGACCAGCTGTCTGCAAGGAGTACTGTATAAATCCTTCCACTCCCCACCATCCAATCAGAACCTGAAGAAGCTTCTTGGGTGAGAAGTGAAAGATCTTCAAAGAAAAACCAGGAAGTCCAGTGGCCTCCTGAAAAAAAGCACCTTTGGTGCACTTCAGCTTCCTTTGGCTTACTCAGGAATCACTTATTCTGCCACTGACTGAAGGCCTCTCAGCTGACCACTGAAGGCTGAGTCCCACTTAGCTTACCAAGGTGAACAGACCAATCGGTCTGCTCACACCTTCCCATCTGTAGTTCTGCGACAATCTACAGTCCAGACAAGGTAGAGCAGGTGTCCCAAGCCCTGGGGTGTGGACCGATACCGGGCCGGGGCCTGCTAAGAACCGGGCCGCACAACGGCGGGCAAGCGAGCAAAGTTTTAACTGTGCTCACACAGGATCTATCCCGCCTCGGTCCGTGGAAGAACTGTCTTCCATGGAAAATGGTCCCCGGTGCCAGAAAGGTCGGGGACGCCCCTGATCTGGAGAGAAGGCCTCATCTCCATGACACGGAGGAGGTCCGTGACTTTGGGGAAACTACGCAGCGACCGCTTCCACAAGGAAAACAACAGGGTTCGAAAGGTGAGGCTTTCCCAACCTTGGCAACTGTCAGATGGGTGGGCTTTCAACCCCCATCATTTGTTCCCTTGCAAAGTGGGGAGCGGCCAGGCGGGGAGAGGGGTTAGGCAACAAGGATGAGGACTTGGAGACCGACTGGAGAGTTTCAGCTTCTCACCATAGGACTCGTAGCCATCCAGAGACTTGACGGTCAACAGGATGTGCTGGTCTTGCAAGTATTCAATGTCAGAGAGGATCGGCTTGAGCTGTGGGCAGAGAAGGCAGAGATGGTGGCCACGTTACCTCGTGGTGCTCCTGTGGATCACCTCTGGAGCACCTCCCAACCCAGGGAAGCTCTTATACTTCTCTTCCAGAACGTTCCTTGCTGCCCTCTTCCCATCCTTCTCCCTAAGCCTCCCTCTTCTGCCACCAGAGACCCCTGCAGCAAAAGGTGACCTTCTGGTTGACGAGGAGAGAGAGCAAGCTCACCGTGGGCAGTTGTCTGGAGGACCACTGGACCTTCAAGAAGTTGATGTTGTCGCTGCTCTGGGAATCGTTCTCAAAGCTCTTCTTGAATTCTGGGAGGAAAAAGAGGAGATAAATTGTAGAGGGCCATGGAGATGACCTTAAACGAAGCAGAGCGAGATGCCTTTCAAACTGAGAACCTGTTTTAAGGCTGGGAAACAAAGACAACATTAGGAAGAAAAACCACTCTGGCTTCTTCCTATTTTACTGAGGAAGGCAAAGGCACGTATTCTGGATTCTGCTTATCTCAAATAAAACACAGCTGCAGTCCATGTTGGGAATCTATGTCCAGATTCGGACTACTTTGAAGGGTTGACATCAGTAAAGGCCTCTAGTTGTGGCCTCTAACCGCCAAGCAAAGTGGTCGTGCTGACTTCTCTGCAAAGAAATGGACGATGCTTGAGAGAAATCTGGAGAGTTTTCTGCCAAATCATAGGGTCCCATGTTGATTTTAAAAGTTCAGATGACCTCCAATGAGTGGAAGAGCAGGGACAGGCTGATTTGATTTCTCACAACAGTCACTCTGCAAAGAGAACCTGGCAGAGATCAACTGGATTCTGGGTCAAGGCTGCTGAAGTCATTTAAGGGGCAGGGTTTCTCAACTGGGGTAACTTTAAGATGTGTGAACTTCCATGTCTTCAACTTCAACAGTTCTGGCTTCGGTTGAATGTTAGTTTTTACAAGTCTTTGTATTACTGTATGTAACTGAACCCATATTTTCCAACATTTTTTGCAAATCCACAAAACACAATGAGTCCCTTCAAGTTTTCAACACAACTGGAGTGTCTTCAACTATGTGGGGGTCCTTGGTGCTCTGTGGCTTATCAAAAGTTGGGGAGGAAGTTCTGAGTGGAGGGCCTCTAGGGTTGACAGAGGACATCCTCCTTGGAGTCCACCTATTATGGGCATCCTCACCTTCCAGACACGTGGAGTAGAATTCGATGAAGAATTTGGTCCTGCTGGCTGTCTTCACAATGGCCTCGATGCTCTCAAACTCGATGTAGGCCTGGTCTGAGGACTTGGAGAGTCCTAGAGATGGAGAAGGAGGAACAACGACGTGACTTTCTCCAAATTGGTTGTAATAAAAATGTAAGGCAGCCCTGTGGAACCAGGCCAACGTTCACTTAACTCCCGCTTTGTTTCACTCAAGTGTTGGAAGGCAACCATTCCAGTTGTCCCAGTCGGAAGGCGGGATCAAAGGGGGAATAAGCATGGACTCGTCAGGTAAACACAAGAGCCCCCCCCCCCATGCCTTTGAGCCTTATCTAGTCTTTCCTGATGAATCTGTCAGTCTGGGAAGATTCCTGTAAAATGGGCAGAGAACAATAAAGTAGGTAGTTTGAATTCTACCCATGTGGATCTTGTTCTTTGGGCCCGATGGCCAATGGCCAAACGGAAGGCTGGGGTCCTTGGTGCTCTCTGAGCTTGTTTTCTTGCAGACATTTCGTTACCAAACTCCTCCTCCTCCTCCTCCTCCTCCTCCTCCATCGGTGGTAGTAAAGGAGTAGGGTTTGCTAGCACTAGGAGTGATGAGGTTAGCTAGTTTGGTGATGAAACGTCTTCAAGAAAGCAATCAGGCTTAGTAGAAACTAATGCTTATTGACTGCCTTTTAAATATAAACCCGGACAACACGATATTTACCAAATATAAAGGTGATTATGTAAAAAAAAAATTAATGAAACATATCTTTTTAAAAAAGAAAACGATCACGCTTAGACAGCACCAAGGAACTCACAACTGGACCCTGAGCTACAAATGTTCTCTTTTATTCATAGTTATAGTTGATCCCTGTAATGGGTATTCTGGAGGTGGCGTGCTTTTAGATGGGTAGCCCTGAAGGGACCGGTGCCACATGGATGAAAGCAAATCCAGGTTAATGGATGTCACCATACATTGAAGAAGCAACTTCCCCTGGCTAACGACATGCTTGTGAAAAATGCTCCCTTCCTGTCTGTTTTAATCTTCCTTTCCATCTTAGATGACCCCTGGTCCTACTGTCTGGACAGAAGTGAAAAACTTTGTCTCTGGATAAACTCCTTACTGGAGCATTTGTTCACACACACACACGCACCCACACACCCCAAACCTCTTCCCTGGAAATACCTTTTTTGGAAACAAATTGGGAGGTGACTCCAACTTCAAAGGCTGCGAAGACTGGCGAGTGGTCGCTGCTCATGATATCATCCGTGCAGCCTGACCAAGAAAAGAAGAGATGCCTTCAACCATGGTGGGATCTAGCCTTCTCCCAGGAGGAGGAGGAGGAGGAGGAGGGACCAAGGAACCCCATGGAACTGGGATGGAAAGGAGGTTGGCCAAGGGACCGTCATTCACCCCACAAAGCCTGAAGGAACTCATAGTTGTGTGGGAGAGAAGATGAGGAGCTGCTTGCAGATGAAGGGGTCAGTGGTCCAGCTACGACCACATCCAGGGAAGCCCAAAGGGCCACTGTGGCGTGGAACTCACCATAGGAGGTGCTGTTGATGTGCGTCTCTGGGTAGGACTTCCAGAGGATGCGGTCACACCAGGAGGGCACATTGGTCCTCACCTGGACAGGGAAAATAAGAGAAGTTTTGGATGTTGGATCAAGAGCACTCAACTATGTTGGCTGGACCAGATGCTTTTAAAAAAAATAATAATCCAGGCTGTAAACATGGAGGAAAACAACCAAGTAAACCTCAGGGAGGTCATGTCAGATCTACAGAGCCTCTTGGAGTCACTCAGAGATGTTTGGAGTCCATTGGTGACACGCAACCCAAGGTAGATGGATGTCCTGCCTTTGGCCAAGACAACAAGACACCTCAGGTGAGCAAACCAGGAGATGGAGGTTTCTCCATTTGTTCCTGGGTCACCCTGATGGGTTAGAGCAGTGTTTATCAACCTGGCAACTTTAAGATGCGTGAAACAACTCCCAGAATTCCACTTTAAGATGGGTGAACTTCAACTCCCAGAATTCATCTTTAAGACGGGTGGACTTCAACTCCCAGAATCCTACTTTAAGACGCGTGGACTTCAACTCACAGAATTCCAGTTTAAAGATAGGTGGACTTCAACTCTCAGAATTCCACTTTAACACGGGTGGACTTCAACTCCCAGAATTCATCTTTAAGACAGGTGGACTTCAACTCCCAGAATTCCACTTTAAGATGCGTGGACTTCAACTCCCAGAATTCCACTTTAAGATGCGTGGACTTCAACTCCCAGAATTCATCTTTAAGATGCACTGACTTCAATTTCCACAATTGTTGTGTGCTACGTGGAGGTTGAAAGAACTCAAGACCACAGAAAACTGCCACGGTGGCTCTGAACTCTGCAATCAAGCTGGACTCTTTGATGGCCATTCAATCTGGGTCACCTGCCTAGAGAGCGTCCCCCCACAGCTCCTGCCCCTCCCCGAGACCCACAAAACCGGCTCCCCCAGGAACCACCAGCCACTTACCCCTGTGGGCTTCTGTTTGTGCCACACGTAGGTATCGCGGGACCCCCTCTCATAGCGGTAGGTGGGGGGGAAGACGATCTCCTCCTCACCTGGCAGAAGAAGAAGAACGGGCAATCCGGAGATCAGAGGTTGTGTGTCCCCCAAGCCCACCTGGCCCCCGTTTTATTAGGGGGGGCTTTGAGCAGGGCGAACAGTCTCTTGTGGGATGGGTAAAGGGGTGGGGGAGCAGGACTCAGAGAGCACCAAGGACCCCACAATCCTCCTCCTCCTCCCTTTTGGCACTGATGATGTTCCCTAGTTGGGTCATGAAACGTCTGCAAGAAGACAGCCAAGATCAGAGAGCACCAAGGACCCCACAGTCCTTCCTTCCTTCCTTCCTTCCTTCCTTCCTTCCTTCCTTCCTTCCTTCCTTCCTTCCTTCCTTCCTTCCTCCTCCTCCCCCCCCTTCTAGCTCTGATGAGGTTCCCTAGTCGGGCCATGAAACGTCCGCAAGGAAACCGCCCAGCTCAGGGGGCATCCAGGACCCCCCGCAGCTCAACCCCACCCTGGGCTCCAGAGATCCTCCTCTGTGGATGGCGGGGGGGGAACCCGTGAGGAGGGACCTGCTGCTCACTGAATCGCAGGAAGATCTTGTGCTTCTCCTTCTCCAGGTTGAGCTGGTCCACTTTCAGGAGAGGCTCAAACTCCTTGCGGTTGATGTAGTTGAGGATCTCCTAATGGGGTGGGTGGGTGGGAGAAAGGACACCCGGCTTTTAATCCGTGGGTCAAGCTCAAGGTCTCCCGGTTTCAGGAATCCGGCTTGCAGCATTCCCACCTCGATGCTGTCATACTGGAGCGGCCCTCTGTGCGTGCTCCGGTGCACGACCCCCTCCTGAATTCCATCCCCGGCGCAGCTCACCCCACCCCCACCCCCCTCACCTGGATGTCCATGTCCAGCCGGTAGTTGAGGTCCCCGAACCAGAAGAGGTGGGTGAAGCGGAGGGAGATGTCAAAGGAGCTAAGCTGTTTGTCCCCCAGGGCCAGCAGGCGGAGGATGTCCAGGTAATTCTGGTTCCTCCTGGAAGGCAAAAGCAGAAGCTCTGCAGGCCGGCCTCAGCGCGCTCCTGCCCCTACAGGAAGTCCTCCATTTACAACCACCACATTTCTCTTGCTAAGCAAAACGTTGCTTAAGTGAATTTTGCCTCGTTGGACGACCTTCCTCGCCACGGGTTTTAAGTGAACCACTGCAGTTGTTAAGCGAGTCACACGGTCCTTAAGTGAGTCTGGCTTTCCCCCCCCCCAGACTCTGCTTGTCACCAGGCTGCAAAAGGGGATCTGGTGACCCCGGGACACAGCAGCGGTCGTGGCCTGCACTCGTGCCATGCGGTGTGAATGTACCGCGTTGTGTTTTGGTGCAAGGAGCCGACAAGTGCCAGCATGCTCACCACTGAGATGGGGAGGCTCCGGGTCCACTTTTAGGGTGACCTGCAAATTCAAAACCCCCCCTGGTGCTGGGATTGGGGGTGGGGGAGGGGAGGGGGCTCACCTGGCGGTCTTCTCATTGCCGGAGGTGAGGTGGCAGTTGACAAAGCCGAAGGAGGTGCCGTTGAACATGAACGAGACCCCGACAGCTCCTTTGTTGCCTGTGGGGCAAATCCGAGGGGATGCGTGTTACTCGTGAGAAAGAGCCAAGCTGCACCGCCCCACAAATTTAACATTGGATCTGATTGGCCTGGCATGTAGATGGACTGCGAAGGCTTCTGCGCCCCCCCGGGGGGGGAGAGAGAGAGGGAGGGAGGGAGGGAGACGATAGACAGAGATAGAAGACAGATATAGATAAATAGATAAGATAGATGATAGATGAGATATAGAAGATAGATGATAGATGATAGACATAGTAGATGATTCATAGATAAGATGATAGATAGATGATATAGACAGATAGAAGATAGATGATAGATAGATAAGATAGATGACAGAGACAGAAGATAGATGATGGACAGATATAGATAGATAGATAGATAGATAGATAGATAGATAGATAGATAGATAGATAGATATGGAGATAATGATGGACAGATAGATAGAAGATAATGATAGATTAGATAGATAGATAGATAGATAGATAGATAGATAGATAGATAGATAGATAGATAGATAGATAGATATAATTAAATAGACAGATTATAGATTGATAGACGACAGATAGATAATAGAAAGATAGAGATAGCTAGTTAGATACAGACAGACAGACAGTTACATTGATTGATAATTTGTTATCCTGGCTTTATTATTTTTACAAATAATTCAAGGCAGCAAACATATCCATCACACCTTCCTCATTTTCCCCATAACAACAACCCTGTGAGGTGGGCTGATTTGAGAGACAGAGGGACTGGCCCAAAGTCACCCGGCTGGCTTTCGTGGCTAAAGCAGGACATTCACTGTCTTCCAGCTCCTAGCCAGGTGCCCGAACCACCAGGCCAAACTGGCTCTCCTGAAGCCACTCTGCCTGTTGCAGGACACCGTCTGCCGTGGTCCGGGCGCTATGTGCCCGCCGTCCCAACAAGGGAGCCCAGCGCGGCCCCTTCCCCCCCCGACGGGCTGCTCCTTACCCAGTGTGTTGGCGATGCCGGTTTTCACGCTGGAGGTGCCCACGTGGCTGATCCGGTTCTCGTGCTCTGGCTTCACCAGGACGGCTATTTTGATGTTCCAGAGGGACTGCATGGCGATCTGGGGGTGGGGGGAACACCGAGAAGGGGGGTGGGGGTTAACTGGGGCGCAGAAGAGACCCCCGTGGGCTGTGTGTGTGGAGCCACGGCTCCCCTCCCCCCGAGGCTTTGCTGGTGTTGCCACGTCTCTGATGTGTCTCCGTCTGCCACTTTAGCCAGACCCCCATTGAGACCCCCACCCGCCCACCCAGAAAGGATGGCCCATGGGCTGTTCCAAGAAGTGGCTTCACCTCCCCCTTCCCCGAGTCCTCTGACCCGGCAAAACCAGCACCAGGATCAGACAAGCCTTCTTTGCGTAAGCCGTTTTCGTGGCTTTGCGGATTTGCATCCTGTTTCGTAGGAGGAAGCTCTGTAGGCAAGCAACTCTTAGCTGGCTTTGGAGAAGTACAAGCAGTCCTCAATTTACGGCCGGTCACTCAGTGACCACTAAACAAAATTATGACAAAAGGGGACGTATGGGTGCACTTGGCAACACAGCTGCGTTTTACAGTCCTTTGGAGAGTTTCCTAGCCACGAGACCTTGTTTTACGACCGTTTTGTGGAAGATCAGCACTTCTGAGCAATGGGCTTGCTTAATGACGGCTTTAACCTGCTTAATGGTCCTCACACTTCTGACTGCTGTGCTTGCTTAATGAATGTTGTAAAACCCAAGCTGATCCTGTAGCTCACCCATTTTATGACTTATGACTGTAACGGACAGGTCCTATTGCAGTCGTAACTTGAGGACCACCCGCAAAAGAAAAAACAGAACCAAATCCTCCAAGCAGCCGAGACCCCAGAACTGAAGTATGTCGTCTTAATCATCTGCTTTTACCTTTGCAGGTGCTGGACAAGTTAGCTTAAAGCAAGGCAGTCCAACCTGGGCAAGACCTGTGGACTTCATCTCCCAGAATTCCCCAGCTAGCAGGATCCAATAAAGGGGATGCCAGCTGCTAAGCAGATAAATTTTGATCCCATGACCAAAGAGGTGCTGCGACGGTCATTAAGGGCGAGGACGTGTTATAAGTCGCTTTTTTTTCAGTGCTGTTGTAATCCCCAAAGTGCTTTTTTCACGAGGCAGCTGGACTTTCTTTGTTTTCTCTTTGAAGACATTTCCCTTCTCATCCCAGAAGCTTCTTCAGGTTCTGACTGAATGGTGGGGAAAGGGAAGGATTTATACTCCTTGCAGACAGCCGGTCGTTTGCATTCTTTTTAGAGGGTCGTTGAGGCCACCTGGAGGTTTATCTGTGTCCTCATGGAACTTTCTTGTTATGGTTTGAAGACATTTCCCTTCTCATCCCAGAAGCTTCTTCAGGTTCTGACTGAATGGTGGGGAAAGGGAAGGATTTATACTCCTTGCAGACAGCTGGTCATTTGCATTCTTTTTAGAGGGTCATTGAGGCCACCTGGAGGTTTGTCTGTGTCCTCATGAAACTTTCTTATTATGCTTTGAAGACATTTCCCTTCTCATCCCAGAAGCTTCTTCAGGTTCTGACTGAATGGTGGGGAAAGGGAAGGATTTATACTCCTTGCAGACAGCCGGTCATTTGCATTCTTTTTAGAGGGTCGTTGAGGCCACCTAGAGGTTTATCTGTGTCCTCATGGAACTTTCTTATTATGCTTTGAAGACATTTCCCTTCTCATCCCAGAAGCTTCTTCGGGTTCTGACTGAATGGTGGGGAAAGGGAAGGATTTATACTCCTTGCAGACAGCCGGTCATTTGCATTCTTTTTAGAGGGTCGTTGAGGCCACCTGGAGGTTTATCTGTGTCCTCATGGAACTTTCTTATTATGCTTTGAAGACATTTCCCTTCTCATCCCAGAAGCTTCTTCAGGTTCTGACTGAATGGTGGGGAAAGGGAAGGATTTATACTCCTTGCAGACAGCCGGTCATTTGCATTCTTTTTAGAGGGTCGTTGAGGCCACCTGGAGGTTTATCTGTGTCCTCATGGAACTTTCTTATTATGCTTTGAAGACATTTCCCTTCCCATCCCAGAAGCTTCTTCAGGTTCTGACTGAATGGTGGGGAAAGGGAAGGATTTATACTCCTTGCAGACAGCCGGTCATTTGCATTCTTTTTAGAGGGTCGTTGAGGCCCACTTGGAGGTTTATCTGTGTCCTCATGGAACTTTCTTATTATGCTTTGAAGACATTTCCCTTCTCATCCCAGAAGCTTCTTCGGGTTCTGACTGAATGGTGGGGAAAGGGAAGGATTTATACTCCTTGCAGACAGCCGGTCATTTGCATTCTTTTTAGAGGGTCGTTGAGGCCACCTGGAGGTTTATCTGTGTCCTCATGGAACTTTCTTATTATGCTTTGAAGACATTTCCCTTCTCATCCCAGAAGCTTCTTCAGGTTCTGACTGAATGGTGGGGAAAGGGAAGGATTTATACTCCTTGCAGACAGCCGGTCATTTGCATTCTTTTTAGAGGGTCGTTGAGGCCCACTTGGAGGTTTACTTGTGTCCTCAGGGTCACCTGAGTGGTGCAAGTGGGTGTGGAGCCTCCCACTCCCCACCATCTAGTCAGAACTGAAGAAGCTTCTGGGATGAGAAGCGAAACATCTTCAAAGAGACACAAGAAAGTCCAGTTGCCTCCTGAAAAAGCACCTTTGGGATAATTATGACCTGGATGACTGAGAATCGTCAGAGTAGACAGTGCTGTCCTAACTTTGAATGGCCACTAAGCGGCTGGTTATAAGTCAAGCAGGGGGTTGGACTAGATGACCTCCAAGGTCCCTTCCACCATCATCATCATCATCATCAGTAGTAGTAGTAGTAGAAGTAGTAGTAGTAAATGCCCCACTGAAGGCAGCTATCATGTACAAACATCCACTGAGCTTCACTCCAGCCTGCACTGATAATGCTGTCTAGCTGGGTGGTGAAAGGTCTGCAGGAAAAGGAGGACCCCAAAGTCCATCTCTGGGGGACCCACGTTCTCCACTACAGCGTGAACTTTGATTCTCCCCCCCCTCAAATCAAGGTTGTCTGGGAAAGACACAAAAAGGCAACAGCAATGAAGACAAACTATCATGACCGACGTGCATCAGCTTTGCCAGGCTGGGAAGGGCAGAGATGGTGAGAAGGTCCAGCCAACCCACGGAGAGACCCTGGGGGGAGGAGGGGGGGGAAGAGGGAGCCGGGACCCCCTCCTGCGCACCCACCAGCCGGTACTCAATCTCTGTGAAGTCCTTGAGGACGCTGCGGAGGAAGTCCACCCACTCCTTGTCCCCCATGGAGTTCTCCTGGGTGCCGAAGACGTAAATGTCGTGGGGGATGGAGACGGTCATCTCGTCCAGGGTCCTGCCCAGCCCCTTCGAGGCAAACCAGGAGGCGATGTTCTTGGACGGGGGGACGCTGCCTGTGGGGGGGGGGAGAGGAGAGGCCAGTGAGGAGGGCCCAGAGGGGGCTGAGACCCAGGGCGAAGAAGCGGGTTTCTGCACCTCTTCGGGCTGCTAAAATCTGCATTGTGAGCCTTGCCAGAGTTGCTTTGGGGAGTGAGATGGGCAGCATATAAATTTAATAAAAGGGAAAGAAGGAAGGAAGGAAGGAGGGAGGGAGGGGAAAAGGAAGGGGAAAAGAAAGAAAGGAGGGAGGGAGGGAGGCAGGGAGAAAGGAAAGAAGGATGGAAGGATGGAAGGGAGGGAGAGAGGAAGGAGAGGGGGGAGGGAGGGAGGAAAGTTGGAAAGAAGGAAAGAAGGAAGGGAGGGAGGGAAGAAGGAAGGAAGGAAAAGAAAGAGGAAGAGGAAGAGGAAAAGAAAGAAGGAAGAAAGAAAAGCAAAGGAAGGAAGGAAGGAAGGAAAAAGAAGAAAGAGAGACAGAGAAAGACAGGAAGGAAGGAAGATTTTGTGCACCTTTATGCACGGCGTTTTCAAGAAGAGACCGGACAGCCACTTATCCAGAACAGTACACGGTCTCCTTCCTTAAGCAGGGGGTTAGACTAGAAGACCTCCAAGGTGCCCACCAGCCTTGCATTCTACGATTCCCATGGCTAAGCCTTTTTCCCCTCTAATCCCACCAAGCCCCTCCAGCCCCTCCTGGAACCCTGTTTGAAAAGCCCCCCCCCCCTTAGAGAGTGCACTGTCTCCCGCCAGGCCCCAAACGCTTTTCCTGGGGGCGACACCGAAGCGGCTCCGGGCTCTGACTTTCCGTTCTCAACTGCTGGGAGATCTCCCGCCCAGCTGGGTCCCCCCCATGTCCCCCAAATGGCCCCCTCTGCCCCCCCCCCCCCCGAGGCTCACCCATGTTCCAGGTGCCAATGAAGACGGAGATCATGTCAGGCTCGTCCTGGTTGGAGTGCCTGTTCTTCATCAGCTGCAACAGCTGGCAGAAGGCCTCTCGCTTCTGGGGGGGGGAGACAAGGAAGCCCCAGTTAGTGGGGGGGGTAGGCAAAGTCCACTCAGAGTTCCCCACTTCGCTTCACACCTGGACACAGGCCCCCCAAAGCCCCCCACCCCCACCCTTTGTGCCTTAGAAAGAAGAGGAGGGCAGGGTGCCCAAAATGAAAAATAAAAAATACGATTGGGGTCCCCCGTTTCTCACCACAGTCAAGGCTAAAGTTTCTGCTGCTAAGCAAGAGGTGAGTTTTGCCCCGCTTTACGACCTGACTTGCCACCGTCCTTAAGCGAACCACTGCAGTGGCTAAGTCGGCCACACGGCTGTTAAGCCAGCTTTGCCACATTTTACAACGGCTTTTGCTGCCGTCGCTAAGTAAATCACGGCCATTGTTAAATTAGTAACACGGTTGTTCAGGGAATCGGGCTTCCCCATCGCGACTTTGCCTGTCGGAAGGTCGCAAAAGGGGATCACATGACCCCCGTCCCGGGACGCTAAAGCCGTCATAAATACGAGCCAGTTGGCAAGCGGCTGAATTTTGATCACGTGATCCCTGGGGAGGCTGCAGCGGTCGTTAAGTGTGAAAAATGGCATTTTTTCAGTGCCGGTTGTAACGGGTCACTAAAGAAATGGTTGTAAGTCGAGGACTGCCTGAATGAAGCCTGCCCAAGTCAGGACGGTCGTTAAATGAGGCGCCCATGTGACCACCTTGCTTTGCAACCACGATCCCTGTTCTCCCCCACGGCTGTTGTTAAGGAACTGTGTCATTAAGTGACCACAGGGGTGGTTAAGCACAGGGGGGGGGGGAGACCCTGGAAGGCCTACATTGGAAAATATGTGAAATTTTTTTTTTGGGTGGCGGGGAAACACCACTGGGCCCCCCAAACATTGCTCAGCCTTTCAGATTTCTCCCAGCTAAAACACCCGTTCTTAAAATTTGTCTGGAATGGTATTTCCTGCCCGAGCAGGGGGTTGGACTAGATGACCTCCAAGGTCCCTTCTAAGTCTATTATTATTATTATTATTATTATTATTATTATTATTATTATTATTATTATTATTATCTTTTATTCATTAAACATGAACCTCAGTCAACTGAATATTCAATTTGACTGGCTATTATTATTATTATCATCATCATCATCAACAACAACCAGCTGTCCTTTCAGCCAGCGGCACACCTGCTCCCCTTGGCAGCTGGCAGCTTACATCGAGGTCATCCAGACTCACCCTGGCGCTGACGAAGATGAAGTCCTTCCGCTGAGTCTTGTCCTTCTCTTTCTCAAAGACGATTCCCAGTTTATTCTGCACCCGCTGGGACTTTATCAGCTGACGGACTGGGAGGAAGAGGGGAGGGTGGGTGGGTGGGTGATCAAGAAACACACAACTCTGCCTTTCCCTTTGACCCACCCCCAGGAGCTCACGCTACAGGCAGTCCTCGGTTCACAACAATTCGCTTAGTGACCGTTCAAAGTTACGATGGCGCTGGAAAGAGGGACCGGTGACCGTTTTTCACATTTAACAACCGTCCCCCCTGGTCACGTGATCAAAATTCGGAAGCTTGGCAACCGGCTCGTATTTACGATGGTCGCAATGTCCCGGGGGCTGGTGGTGCTCACGTGATCCCCTTTGGCGACCTTCTGACCAGCGAAGTCAACGGGCAGGCCGGATTCCCTTAACGACCGCGTGGCTAACGTAACAGCTACGGTGATTCATTTATCAGCTGTGGCAAGAAAGGTCGTAAAGTGGGGCAAAACTCACACCAAATATCTCAGAAACTTTGGGCTCGGCTGTGGTCGTAAGTCGAGGACTACGTGAAGTCACGTGAGAGTTAGGGTGGAAGAATCCAGCCAGAAGCAAAAGGAGAAGCGGGGGCAGCCGGGCTCCCCCACGAAGGACAAAGGCCCCCCCTCCCCCCCCGACCTTTGCAGGCTCAGAGAGCAGGAGAAAAATGGGGAGAATCTGCTGGCTGGTTTCACTCCGAAGGGAAACAAAGGCCGTTGGTCCTCCGCAGCCGCTCCTTCGCCTCCTTCCTCTGGGATGAGCAGCTCCCTCGGCAGAAGTCCTGGAGGCTTCTGGACCTCGAACTCAGCCCAGAATCCCTGTCGCTGGGCGAGGCAGCTGCGAAGTGAGTTTTGCCCCATTTTACGACCTTTCTTGACACGCTCGTTAAATGAATCAGGATGGATGGATAAGATAAATGATAGATAATAGAGATGAGATAGATAGATAGATAGATAGATAGATAGATAGATAGATAGATAGATAGATAGATAGATAGATAGATAGAGATGGATGGATGATAGATATGGATGGATGGACAGATGATTAGATAGATGGATATAGATAGATGGATATAGATAGATGGATGGATGATAGATAGATAGATAAATATGGATGGATAGCTAGATAGATGAGAGAGACAGAGAAAGAGAGAGATATGAATGAATGAATGAATGAATGAATGAATGAATGAATGAATGAACGCCAATTACCAAGGACCTGTATCCTGATCACATGATCTTGCGGATGCTGCAACAGTCATTAAGTGGGAAAATGGCCATGTTGCTTCTTTTCAGCGCCATTGTAACTTTGAATGGTCACTAAATGAATGGCTGAATGTTGAGGACTTCCTACAGTAGCTCCCAGTCTAGTCTGCTGGGGAGAAGCTGGGCTGGACCCCCACCCCCAACCCCCACCCCCCACCCCCTCCCCCACCCGCTCCCCGCTCCCCACCCCCTCCCCACCCATCCGGCATCTGTTTCCACTCAGAAGCTCGCAAAGGACAGCCCGGCCTTTAAAGAAGGTGGGGAGCGAGCCGGGCTGTCTGCCGAAGAAGTGCCCCCCCTTTGCAGACCGAAGTGGGTGGGGGGCTTACTCTTATCGTGGGTGAAGGTGTTCCAGTCCTCCTGGGAGTCCTTCTGCTTCTTTAGGACCACCAGCTTCCCCCCTTCCACATCCACACTTAAGGTGTACTTTTGCGACTTCCCGATTTTGGTGAGATCGCCCAAGGTCAAGTCCAGCTTCACCTGAAAGCAGGGATGGTCAGTTGTGAGACACGCTGCAACACACAAGGTTACACCTGGAGCAGAGGACCACAAAGCGAGGGCGGGGAGAGGAACGGGGAGAGAGAAAGGAAGTGGGCAGCCCCCCCCCGACACAAAGCAGAGTTACAGGGTTTTTTTGAGGAGCAAAAATCTTTAGCTACAGACACAGGTGAGGGTGTGTGAGAAAGACCTTGCGGGAGGGAAGAAAAGGGATAACAGTCAGATAAGAGACCGCTTAGCCCTCAGCTGCACAACGGGTGGAGAAAGAGACTCAGGAGGAGGACCTCATTAACTTCTCAGGATGTAAAGGAGACGGTGGCAGATTTGTCCTTTCAGACTGGCATGATTTGGTGAATGTAACCTTACAATAAAATAGAATTAACTCATCCGGTTGTGTTTCGTGTCTGGTCCACCTGGGAAGGCAGCCTGACAAAGAGGATCCGTTTCATTTGCCTTCCTATGGGGGAGATTTCTGGGACTACAACACCCAGAATTCCAGACCAGCAGGATGGGTTGAACAGCTACAGAGAAGATTTTACCATCTATCTAAGGCTCCGTAAAGAGAACTTGAATTTCCATCCAGATGATTATCATTTCTCTGTTGCTTTGCATGTACACTGAGAGCTTCTGCACCGGAGACAAATTCCTTGGGTGCCTTATCCCTCTTGGTCAAATAAAATATTCCACTCCACTCCATTCCACTCCAGTCCATTCCAATCTAATCCATTCCAATCCAATCCACTCCATTCCACTCCACTCCAGCCTCTGGGTTCCTCAAGAAGACATGTTTCAGTATTGCCCAATATTTTACAGGCTCCAGGTTTAAAAAAAAAAAAACACAGACTCACATCCAGCCTTGCAAACGTCCTCACCTACCTCGAACGTTTGAACCGGGATGCTCTTCGCTTTGCGAAAGGATGACTGAGTCTGTCCAGGCTGGGAAGTGGAGCTCATGTTCTGGAGAGCTTTGAGGGCCTACAAGAGACACAACGGCAGTTCGACACAGGGGCTCCACATCAGCCCCCCTCGACCCCTTCCCCGGCTCCCTTTCCTCGGCAGCACCTCAAGCTGTTCGACCCCCCTTTCCCCACCCCCACCCCCCTAATTCTGTTCCACACGGCATCAACCTTGGGAACTCTCAAGCGTCCTCTTTCCACGATGTATGTATTCAAAATGGACAGTGATTAATGTGTGTGTCTGTGTGCACACACGTGTGTGCTTGTGTTTGTATCTATATATGTGTGTGTATATCTATATATCTATATCTATGCGTGTGTATGTATCTATATGTATGTGTGTGCATGTGTGTGTGTGTGTAGCATGTATGGTACGTATGTGTATGGGTAGATACTTACTTTCTTTTGAAAGCAGGCAACAGAATTTCATTTTTATTGTGGGCCAGTGTGCTAACAGTAAAGAACGACAGTAAAGGTTGTCGTATCTCCTTTTCCAAGGAACTTCAGAGATTGGAGTTCCTACCGTCTTTCCAAGTGTCCTTCTGCTGCTTCGGGCATCCATTTATCAGCCCTGGTCCTTGGAAATCTATTCTGTCTTTCCCAATTGGGTACCCACTGGAAGCTGGCTATGGATAATGGGGTTGAGAGTCTAATTTGTAGACAGCACCCCAGGGAGGCACAGCTGGTCTAACTGCTCAGGCTAAAACAACACAAAACTCTCCCTTACATACAGGTAGTCCTCGCCTTATGACCGGAACGTCTGTTGTTAAGCAAGGTGGTTGTTAAGTGAGATGCACTCAATTTTACAACCTTTTTTGCCATGGTTGTTAAGTGAATCATTGCAGTTAAGTGAATCTTCCGGTCATAAAGTGAATCCAACTTCTCCCATTGGCTTTGCTTGTAAGGAGCCAGCTGGGAAGGTGGCAACATTTCTCTGGTTAAGCGAGACATTGGTTGTGAGTTTTGCCCCATTTTACGACCTTCCTTGTCATAGTTGTTAAGTGCACCGCTGCAGCTGTTAAGTAACACGGTTGTTAAGCGAATCTGGCTTCCCCACTGGCTTTGCTAGTCAGAAGGTCGCAAAAGGGGATCACATGACCCCGGGGACACTCCGACCATCATAAATATGAGCCAGTTGCAGGAATTTTGATCACGTGACCGTGGAGAAGTTGCAATGGTCACAAGTGTGAAAAATGGCCATAGGTCGCTGTGTTCACTGCCATTGTAATTTCAAATGGTCGCTGAAAGAATAGTTGTGAGTTGAGGACGGACTTTCCTAGGGAATGTAAGCTCAATGGATTGGGTGAACTCGAGAAAGTTCTGAAGCTCTTGGTGAGCAGGTCCCGCTGGGCTCCTTGGGGTGAGGGCCCAGTTTGGGGGGTCACAAAAGCTGCCTGAAGAGAGCCACGGAGCTCCTCAGCCACAGACAGATGAGGCCAGGAGAAGACTCACCTTCTTCTCAATACTGGAGAGGAAGTCCTTCAAGATGGACAGCTTCAGGACCAAGCTGTCCAACTCCTGCTCTCCTGTCTGCCCGGCCGTCTGGAAGTAGACAAGAGGGAGTTTTGAGAAACCAAAGGTTCAAGATGGTAGCTTGGCGGCCTCGGACAGTCTAAGGGTGCCAGAACTGAACTAGGCCCAAATGTTCTAGGTCACCTTCTAAAGTCCCTCAGCTCCTCCTCAGCAACATCAGCCATGAGCAGGGGTAGGCCACCTTGGCTCTTTTATGACTCGTGGACTTCAACTCCCAGAATTCCTGAGCCAGCCATGCTGAGGGGAAAGGGAGAGGTTTCCAAGCTGAGCCGTGCCGGCTCAGGAATTCTGGGAGTTGAAGTCCACAAGTCATAAAAGAACCAAGGTTGCCTACCCCTGGCCTAGGCCTAGGCCGCTTTATGACTTGTGGACTTCAACTCCCAGAATTCCTGAGCCAGCCATGCTAAGGGGAAAGGGAGAGGTTTCCAAGTTGAGCCTTGCTGACTCAAGAATTCTGGGACTTGAAGTCCACGAGTCATAAAAGAGCCAAGGCTGCCTGCCCCTGGCCATGAGGAACAACAGAATAACAGAGTTGGAACAGACCTTGGAGGTCTTCTAGTCCAACCAGGGAGAGACTCTGCCCAGGATTGTCTGCTTGAGAGGCGTGGAGGGAGTCAAGATGCTTGACCCCAACCCCTACTGGTCATTCCCACCTTCATTTGGAGGTAGGGAGACCACAGGAATAAAAAAAAAATCAGTCCCCATCTCATTTGCTGATAGCTCCTGTAGCCTTTCCACCAACTAGGAGATTCTCAGTCCTCCAGGTCATGGTTGCCCCAAAGGTGCTTTTTTCAGGCGGCCACTGGACCTTCTTGCTTTTCTTTGCTTTACCAACCAGTCAGAGCTGAAGGAAGCTTCTCGGATGAGAAGCGAAACGTCTTCAGAGAAAAACCAGAAAGTCCAGTGGCCTCCTGAAAAAAAAGCACTTCCCACCAACCAACAATGAATAAAACACAAAAACGTATTAAGAACACAATCCTGGTGGCAGTAGACCTCAAATAATCCTGACATGGCTAATGAAAAACCTGCTTCTGATGAATTGAAGGATTCGCCAGGTAACTGTGTTCACACCTTTCCTTCCACCAGGCAGACTCACCTCAAGTTCTTTCCCAGAGAAAGCTAAAACTCTACAGTATTTGGGCAGCGTCGCTTATGAAGGTATCTCATGGGATTACAGAATCTAGGGATGGAAGATCCCTTGGCGGTCTTCTACTCTACCCACTTGGTAAGGCCAGGGATCCTCAGATCACCCCATGGAAACATCTGCCTGGACTTCAGGTGAAACCTCCAGAGATGGAGCGTCTCCAGAAGGCTAGCTGTTCCGTTGCTTCGTAGCCTACATCAATGTTTCTGAAGGCCACTTCAAGACGTGTGGTCTTAAACTCCATACGTCTTAAAAGTGGCCGACAATCTCCACATAACACAATAGCTTCCCCACTCTACCCTGGGCAGGGGAGGAAGCTTGGGTCAAGAGACCCCCAAAGACCAAAGACCAGAAGAAAGAAGAGCTGTCAATCCCCCATGGTTCCAGAGGTCCCATGCATTGACCCAGAGAAGGAACTGTCTCCCTTCCTTGGGACAGCTTGGTGACCCTTTCCTCGTAGGCAAGCAACCTTTACCTGCTGAAGGATCCGAGACACCATCGGGGAACTCTGCTGGTCAAACACCTTGGACAAGATCTCCAGGCCTGCTAAGACTTTGTCCACCTCGCTGGAAGGACAAAAAGCACAGAGGGGTCAGCCTCCTGATGCACGCAGACCCTGAGGCTGGATTCCAAGCCTTTGCAGAAGACTTTATTTAGGACGTGTATATGGGGGCCCAACTTGCCCACGGTGACTCTGGGGGACTTACCGAAGTAACAGCCCCAAATGCAAACCCCAATAACACCCCCCCTCCCGCCCCCTGGGTGACAACAATCACACCGACCCCTCGGTGGGTTTTGTATCCCTCTGAGGTCTCCGCGCCCGTTGGCAGAACCAGGTTTTCAGGGCCTCTTGAAAGAGTGTTAAGATGGGGGCCAAGCTTATCTCTGCAGGGATGACGGTCCACCACAGAGAAGGCCCTCCTTCTCGGTCCCACCAGATGGACCTCCTTAAGGGAGGGGACCTGTAACATCCCCTGCCTCCCAAATCTGGTGGGACAGGTAGATATGACAGGGAAGAGATGGTCCTTCGAGTAACAGGGAGGGGGCCACCACGGAGAAGGCCCACCGGATGGACCTCCTTTGAAGAGGGGTCCTGTAGTATCCCCTCCTCGCTGAAGTTCACAAGTCTTAAAAGTTAAAAATGTAAGCCGAAGCTGAAGTTCACAAGTCTTAAGGTGGCCGAGTTTGTGGACCCCCGGCTCTACATAAAGCGGAAACGCTTCCCTCTGTGTCTATCCAGACCTAGGTTTGGCCGCCGGAGGTCTCTCCTGCAAAGGCTGACGTTGGTCAGAAAAGCGAGACGTCCTGTAATTTTCTCTCTAACCACTGAGATAATTGCTCTGAAACGTTTTACACACACACACACCCCGATTTCTAACTGGAAGCCATACCAAAGCGAAAAAAATGCAAGACGGGGTTAAAATAGACCACTCAGCACACTGTGCTACGTCAGCAAATTCCAGCGCAGCCTTAGAAACAGGGTGTCTAGCCAAATAAAGTGATTTTGGCCTAGCTGCAAACAGCTCAAGATGGCCGAAGGGAATCGCCAGAGAAGTCTCGTTCTCGGACTTGGAAAGAATATCGTTTCCGGTTTCAGGGATCCACCGTGTGTCATGAGTGAGTTCACGTCCTCTTGCCCGCCTTGGGGACTGTTGTCTATAGCAGAAGTCCCAAACCAGGGGTGGGCAACCTTGGGTCTTTTATGACTCATGGACTTCAACTCCCAGAATTCCTGAGCCAGCCATGCTGAGGAAAAAGGGAGAGGTTTCCAAGCTGAGCCATGCTGGCTCAGGAATTCTGGGAGTTGAAGTCCACAAGTCATGATGGGGCCACAGTTCCTCCCATGCTGGCTCAGGAATTCTGGGAGTTGAAGTCCACCAGTCATAAAAGAGCCAAGGTTGCCTACCCTTGATATAGTCCCAGGTGGAATGTAGCTTTAGTTGTTATTTAGGGTGTTGATGGCTAGGTATCTTAATGTTGTTTCCCTGTGCCACTGTGCCCTCCACTCCAAAGTGTAGGTAGTCCTCGACTTATAGTGTTTCATTTAGTGACCATTCAAAGTTACAACAGTGCTGAAAAAAGTAACTATGACCTTTTTTTCATACCGATCAAAAAGCAGACCTTTGGCAACCGGTTCATATTTATGACGGTCGCAGCGTCCCCGGGTGACGTGACCCCTTTTTGCGGCCTTCTGACAAGTGAAGCCAGATTCACTTAACGACCGTATGACTAACTTAACCAATGCAATGATTCACTTAACAACTGTGGCAAGAAAGGTTGCAAAATGGGGCAAACAACAAACACTTCACTTAGAGATGTAAACTTTGGGCTCAATCGTGGTCGTAACCCGAGGACTGCCTATACCCAATAGGCTGACAGTAAATCGGCACTCCCGTTAAATCGAGAAAAGGCCCATTCCCCAGGCGTCAGTCCTTCCTCTGGCTATTTTTGTCCCTGCTCAGCCAACAATCGTGGTCTGTGCTGATTGCCTCACCTGTGCAGGCGCCTGCAGGAGGTCACGAGGGTTTTGTTCAGGTGGGGCAGGTGGCTGGCCCCTCCCTTCACCGCCTCCAAGTCCAGGGAGTAGCTGCCTTTCAGGTATTCGTGGGAAATGGTGCTGAGTCCGTTGGTGGGGCTGGAAGACAAAAAAGCTGAGCTGGCCCCGTGCCGTTCCAGGGGCAGGAAGGAGGGCTTCCCACCAGGATGGGGGCAGACCCTGGTAGGAAAACCGTGATGGGTGCAGACCCTGTCTTGTTTGGAGGCAGGGAATCCTTGGCTCACAAGCATTTGGTAACTATTTGAAGTTACTGCTGACTTACAATCGGTCCTCGCACTTACAACCATTGCAGTGTCTCTGCGGGATCAAAATTTGGGTGCTTTGGCAACGGACTCTGATTGCAGTGTCCCGGGGGGAGTCACATGACGCCCTTTTGCGACCTTCTGAGAAGCAAAGTCAATGGGGGGGAGCTGGATTCCCTTAATGGCCATGTGACTCACTTAACAACTGCAGATATTTACTTAACAGCCATGGCGAGAGAGGTCGTAAAATCGGCTGCAACTCACTTAGCAACTGTCTTGCTTAGCGATGGGAATTCTTATGAACAGTTGTGGTCATTAAGTCGAGGACTGCCTGTCACGGGTAACCCTAAACGCCCCCCATCATGGCCTCCCCCCCAGAATTGAATGCTAGAAGAATCAGGCAAGATAACTTTTCTTAAACCCAGTACATGCAGGAAGTCCTCGGCTTATGGCCACAGTTCGGCCCAACATTTCTGTTGCTAAGCGAGACAGTAGCCAAGTGAGTTTTGCCCCAATTTGCGACCTTTCTTGCCACAGTTGTTAAGCCATTTGTCTGAAATGGTATAGGGTTTCCTGCCTGAGCAGGGGGTTGGACTAGATGACCTCCAAGGTCCCTTCCAACTTTACTACTATTAAGAGCTATTATTATTATAAGTATAACATTGCAGTAGTTGTTAATCCAGGGATAGGCAACCTTGGCTCTTTTATGACTCATGGACTTCAACTCCCAGAATTCCTGAGCCAGCCATGCTGAGGGGAAAGGGAGAGGTTTCCAAGCTGAGCCATGCTGGCTGAGGAATTCTGGGAGTTGAAGTCCACAAGTCATGAAGGGGCCAAAGTTTCCCCCATGCTGACTCAGGAATTCTGTGAGTTAAAGTCCACGAGTCATGAAGGGGCTAAAATTCCCCCATGCTGGTTGAGGAATTCTGGGAGTTGAAGTCCATGAGTCATGAAGGGGCCAAAGTTCCCCCATGCTGGCTCAGGAATTCTGGGAGTTGAAGTTCACGAGTCATAAAAGAGCCAAGGTTGCCTACCCCTGAGTTAGTCACATGGTTAAGTGGGTCCGGCTTCCCCCATCAACTTTGCTTTTCAGGGGATCACAGAAGGGGATCACGTGACCTCGGGATGCTGCGACCGTCATAACTATGAGTCAGTGGCCAAGCATCTGAATTTTGATCACGCCACCCTGGGGAGGCTGCAACGGTGGTAAGTGTGAAAAATGGTCCTAAATCACTTTTTTCAGGGCCATTGTAACTTTGAACAGTCACTAATCGAAGTGTCGTAAGACAAGGACTGTCCGTAATTCAACTTTGGATTTCACCACCACAAGATGTGGGGCCAATGGCCAGCTGGGTGGCCTTCCAGAAGAGCTTGGACCCATTCAAGGAGGCCTAGAGATCGATGGGCCTTGGCCTAGAGTGTGGGGGTGTGTGAGAACGGGGGGGGGGGTCCCATCCAGCTGGGCGGGACTCCTGTTCTTCTCCCTGCCCTTACGGGGGGGAGGGGGGAACTTCGCCTTACCTTTCGAGGGCTCTGTCCTGCACTGCAGGGGTGTTTGTCATCAAGATGGAGGCGCCGCTGCCCCCAGGAATGCTGGTGGAGCCCGAGCGGGGGGGCAGGGGGGGCTTCTCATCCTCCCCGTCTACAAGAAGGGAAGATCAGCAGAGGGAAAGTGAAGTAGGAAAAATTGACAGAGACCAGGCCAAGCTCTTCAATGTAGGAAAGAGTTTATTTGCGCAGGTTCAAACTGCCAATAAAGCATTTAAAAAAATGTCTGAACCCCGAAAGATTCAATGCAACATACATTTATCCAGTTACAAGTATTTGGTATTCATACGTCATAATATAGGCGTTACATGGGGAGGAATAATATATGGTAATGTGAATAACATCATATAGAGAAGTGAAATATGCTTAGTACATAGGCATAGGGGAGGAGGAAGGAAGAGAAGGGGAAGAGGAACAGGAAGTGGGAGAAAGGGAAAGGGAAGGGAAGGGAAGGGAAGGGAAGGGAAGGAAAGGAAAGGAAAGGAAAGGAAAGGAAAGGGAAGGGAAGGGAAGGGAAGGGAAGGGAAGGGAAGGGAAGGGAAGGGAAGGAAATAAAAGAGGAAGGAAGAGAAAGGGGGAAAGGGAAGGAAGAGAGAAGGGAAGGGGAAGGGAAGGGAAGGAAGAGAGAGGGGAAGGGGGAAGGGAAGGGAAGGGAAAGGGAGGAAAGGAAGAGGAAAGGGGGTGGGGGCTGATGGGTACCTGAGTAGTCCCTCTCCTCCGCAATCTCCTTCTCCTTCTCCCGCTCCACGGGGAAGAGCAGAGTGCAGGCCAGGCCCTGGTTGGGCTGCAGGTAGAGGGCAATGAGCTCGCTCAGCGTCTTGAAGCGCCGCACGGGGACACCCTGGGACGTCTGTGGGAAGGAAAGGAGGGCAGTGTCCAGCAGGCTGAGGAATCTCCCTCCCTCCCCCGGACTCGGCCTGGCGGAGGAGCTGCCTGCAGGCTGAAAAGAGAGGACTCCGGGGACCCCCCCCAAAGGAGGTCCCAGGTCTCGGAGGGCTGGGATGAGGGCCTGAGGGGGCGCTGGGCTGGAGGAGGGGGAACTACTAAGCACTCTCTCTCTCTCTCTCTCTTCATATATCTACAGTGGAAGACACACGAAGAGGGAGACGAGCTCTCCTCCAAAGCGCCTGAAGGCAGGACGAGAAGCAACGGAGGACGGAAATTCATCCGGGAGAGAAGCAACCTGGAACCTGTCGTGGGGTTGCTGAGCCAACAAGATGGTTCCGCCCTAGGCGCCTTATGGACCCTGAGCGGTTCCAAACGGCGCTTGGGCCCCCACCTGCCTCCTTTGCTCACAGCTCGGTCGATGCCCTGGTGGAAGCCTGGGAAAGGGCAGCCACAGTGGCACTCGACCAAGTTGTACCCATGCGGCCCTTGACCCGACGCAGATCCCAACGGGCCCCATGGTTCTCCATGGAGCTCCGCCAGATGAAGCGTCGGAGACGGGGCCTAGAGAGCTGTTGGAGGTCCAGCCGATCCGAATCCGACCGGTTACGACTAAGGTCGTTTACGAGAACTTATCTCGCAGCATTGAGGGTGGCTAGGTCTAACCACTTTGCCACCCTCATTGCGTCCGCAGAGAATCGCCCGGCCGCCCTGTTTAGGGTAACTCGCTCTCTCCTTAATCAGGAGGTGAGGGAGGAACCCTTGCAGGGTCGAGCTGAGGAGTTTAGTCGATTTCTGTCGGACAAAATCGCTCGGATCCGGACCGGTTTGGACTCCGACTGGGCAGAGTCTGACGAAGAGGATACGGGCGGTCTTGTTGATTCAATCTGGGAAGAGTTCGATCCTGTGACCCCTGAAGAAGTGGACAAGATCATGGGGAAGCTGAGCTCCACCACGTGTTTGTTGGACCCGTGCCCCTCCTGGCTGACTTATGCAGCCCGGGATGGGACACGAGGCTGGCTCCAGGCAGTGATTACTGCTTCTTTGAGTCAGGGTAGTTTTCCCGCCGCCTTGAAGGAGGCGGTGGTGAGACCCCTCCTCAAGAAGCCTGCCTTGGACCCAGCAATTTTAAACAACTATTGTCCGGTCTCCAACCTTCACTTTTTGGCGAAGGTTGTTGAGAGCGTGGTGGCGCATCAGCTCCCTTTGTTCTTGGAGGAAGCTGACTACCTAGACCCGTACCAATCGGGTTTCAGGCCCGGGTACAGCACGGAGACGGCATTGGTCGCGCTGGTGAATGATCTCTGGCGGGCTCGGGACAGGGGTTGTTCCTCTGTCCTAGTCCTTTTAGACCTCTCAGCGGCTTTTGATACCATCGACCATGGTATCCTGCTGCGACGTCTCAGGGGGCTAGGAGTGGGAGGCACGGTTCTCCAGTGGTTCTCCTCTTACCTCCTGGGACGTTCGCAGTCGGTGTTGGCAGGGGGGCAGAGATCGACCCTGAGACCTCTCATTTGTGGAGTTCCTCAGGGATCGGTTCTCTCGCCTCTCCTGTTCAACATCTATATGAAGCCGCTGGGTGAGATCATTCGTGGTTTTGGAGTTGGGTATCACCAATATGCTGATGATACCCAACTTTTTATTTCTACCCCAAACCACCCCAGCGATGCCCTCGACGTGATGTCCCGTTGCCTGGAGGCGGTCCGGGTCTGGATGGGGAGGAACAGGCTTCGACTCAACCCTGACAAGACTGAGTGGCTGTTCGTGCCGGCATCCCGGGAAATTCCGATTATCCCATCATTGGCCATGGGGGGTGAGCTATTACCCCCCGTAGATAGGGCCCGCCACCTGGGGGTCCTTCTAGATTCACAGCTCTCTTTGGAAGAGCATATTGGAGCTGTGCCTTTGCCCAGGTTCGCCTGGTGCGCCAGTTGCGGCCCTATCTAGACCGGGATGCCTTGCGCACAGTCACTCATGCGCTCGTGACCTCTCGTCTAGACTACTGTAATGCTCTCTACATGGGGCTGCCCTTGAGGTCCACCCGGAGACTCCAGCTGGTGCAGAATGCAGCCGCGCGAGTCGTCTTGGGAGTTTCCCGATACTCCCATGTTACACCTCTGCTCCGCGAGCTGCATTGGCTACCGGTTGCTCTCCGGGTGAGGTTCAAGGTGTTAGTTATGACGTACAAAGCCCTTCATGGCATGGGTCCGGATTACCTACGGCAACACCTGCGACCGGCGTCAACGTCCCTCCGTCCAGTGCGCTCCCACAGAGAGGGCCTCCTCAGGGTGCCGCCGATCAAAGAATGCCAATTGGTGACCCCCAGGGGGAGAGTGTTCTCTGTGGGCGCGCCAGACCTTTGGAACAGCTTACCGGTTGAGCTCCGGACGGCCCCCGACCTTCGCTCCTTCCGGCGCAATCTTAAAACATTCTTTTTCGAACAAGCTGGCCTGGTCTGACGGGATGGGGTTGGGTTTTTAAAATTAGTTCTTAACTCAATATGTATTGATTTTATGGGCATGATGTTTAATTGGTTTTTAATGGTTTTTTAATTTTTGTATCTGATTTTTATTGTGTATTGCCCTGTTCACCGCCCTGAGTCCTTCGGGAGAAGGGCGGTATAGAAATCAAATTATTAAATTAAATTAAATTAAATTAAACTTGAGAACAATGAACCAGTGGAAGTTGCCTCCAGACGTTGTGGGTGCTCCCGTCACGGGAGGTTTTTAAGAAGAGTTTGGACAACCATTTGTCTCAAACGGCGCAGGGTGTCTTGCCTGAGCAGGGGGTTGGACTAGATGACCTCCAAGATCCCTTCCATTCCGCTCTATTCTATTCATTCCTTATTCTATTCCAGGAGCCTTCAAACTCGGCCCTTTTATGACTCATGGACTTCAACTCCCAGAATTCCTCAGCCAGCATGCCTGGCTGAGGAATTCTGGGAGTTGAAGTCCATGAGTCATAAAAGGGCCGAGTTTGAAGACCCCTGTTCTATTCCATTCTATTCCATTATTATTCTATTCCATTCCATTCCATTCCATTCCATTCCATTCCATTCCATTCATTATTCTATTCTTTCTCTTTCTATTCTATTCTTCTATTCCCAATGGCAAGAAAAATCAACCCCTGGAACCGCTTTCTTCCAGAGGTTGTGAGTGCTCAGTCACAGGACGTTTTAAGAAGAGCTTGGGCAAGTGTCTTTCTGAAATGGTACAAGGTCTCCTGCTTGAGCTGGGGGGGTTGGACTAGAAGACCTCCACGGTCCCTTCCAACTCTTGTTAATTCTGAGGTTTGGGGGACTACCCTGATTAAGTCGTTAAGGCACAAGCCTAGAAAGCAGGAAGCCACAAATTCTAGTCCCACCACAGGTACGAAAGCTTCCTGGGGACTTTGGGCCAATCACCGGGAGGCGGTGAGTTCTAGTCTTGCCTTGGGCACAAAACCCAGTTGGCTGACTTTGGGCCAGTCACTCTCAGCCCAACCCACCTCACAGGGTTGTCGTGGGGAAAATAGGAGGCAGGTGTGTCGGATATGTTTCTCACCTTGAGTTATCTGTGTAACTAAGAAAGGGGAGAGACAAATAAGCAAACTTATAGGGATAGCTGCCGAGTTCTTACAAGTACAATGCTCCTAAGAGACCCACATTTATTTATTTATTTATTTATTTATTTATTTATTTATTTATTTATTTATTTATCCCTCAGCTCCACACGAACAGCTGGTTTTGTGGTGCAAAGTGTGTGTGCGTGTGTGCGTGCATGCGTGCGTGCTCTAGGACCCTTTAAAGAATGTCATGTGTAGGCACTAAGAAGTGTGTCAACTCCGTCACATCAGCCTGTGCTGTGCAATCACGCTTCCAAGAGATTTGTGTAGCCTGAGGATGTTCTCCAAAAACCTGGCTGTATTCCCAAGTGATTATGAAACCCAGAGGCTGCTTTAGGCTTGTGTAGTTGTTTTTTTCTTCTTCCGGATGTACGTTGTCTGTTTCATGTTTTATAGTTGCCTCCTTTTAAGTGAAAAGTGCCCAGAATTGTCTGGAATCAGGCAGCCTCTAAATCAGGGGTCTTCAAACGTGGCTCTTTTATGACTTGTGGACTTCAACTCCCAGAATTCCTGTGCCTGGCTGAGGAATTCTGGGAGCTGAAGTCCACAAGTCATAAAAGGGCCACGTTTGAAGACCCCTGCTCTAAATAGTATAAATTAAGCAACTGGAAAAGAATCTTTCCTAAACCAGGTTATGAATGCCTGGTCCCAAAAGGGTTTGATCAGAGTCTGACTTGGTTTATACTTGGATGAGAGATTCTGGGCTAAAAAGGGTGTTCAGAAAAGCATCCTAAAAGCAGAGGCAAACCAGCTTTGCATTCAGAAAACCTGGAATCCCTGTTTCTCAACCTTGGCACCTTGAGGTTGCCGGGACTTCATCTCCCAGAATTCCCCAGCCAGCCTTGCAGTGGTGCTTAACGACCACCACAAAAATGATCGTAAAATCGAGTTAGTTGGGTGGGTGCCTCGACCGTCACGACAGAAATTCTGGCCTCCATTACAGTTGTAGGTCAAGGACGATACATAGTCCCCGACTTACGACCACAATCGAGCCCAAATTTTCTCTTGCTAAGGGAGACATTTGTTTTGTCCCACTTTACGACCTTTCCTGCCAGTTGTTAAGTGAATCACTGCAGCTGTTAAATTAGTAACATGGTTGTTAAGCGAATCTGGCTTCCCCCATTGATTTTGCTTGTCAGAAGGTCCCACGTGACCCTTAGGACGCTGTGACCGTTGTAGATTTGAATCAGTGGCCAAGTGTCTGGATTTTGACCACTTCACCACGGGGAACGCTGCAACGGTCAGAAGGGTGCAAAATGGTCGAAAGACACATTTTTCAGTGCCATTGTAACTTCGAACAGTCAGTAAGTGAAGTGTTTTATAAGTCAAGGACTATCTTTGCTTGTGTTTGATTTCTTAAAAAAGTCAACCTCTGGAGCATAAAACAGGGAAGGATTAACTATGGTTCTGGTTTAACCTTGGAGGTCTTCTAGTCCACCCCACTGCTCAAGCAGGAGTCACAGAGTAGAACAGAGCAGAACAGAAGGAACGGAACAGAATAACAAAGTTGGAAGGGACCTTGGAGGTCATCTAGTCCAACCCCCTGCTCAGGCAGGAAACCCTATACCATTTCGGACAAATGGCTGTCCAATTTCTTTGTAAAAACTTCCAGTGTTGGAGCATTAACGGCTTCCGGAGGCAGGTAGTTCCACTGGTTAATTGTTCTCACTTTCAGGAACTTTCTCCTTAGTTCCAGGTTGCTTCTCTCCTTGATGAGTTTCCGTCCATTGCTTCTTGTTCTGCCTTCGGGAGCTTTGGTGAATAGCTTGATTCCCCCCTTTTTTGTGGCAGCCCCTGAGATACTGGGAGACTGCTATCATGTCACCCCTCGTCCTTCTCTTCATTAAACTAGACATTCCCAATTCCAGCAACCGTTTCCTTACACATTTTAGCCTCCAGTCCCCTGATCATCTTCGTTGCTCTTCTCTGCACTCTTTCCAGAGTCGCAACATCTTTTTTACATCGTGGTGACCAAAACTGGATGTAGCATTCCACGGGTGGCCTTACCAAGGCCTTGTAAAGTGGTGGTCGCTCCCTGGCAGGGGCACTGGTTGGCCCACTGTGGCCTGGCTCGTCTGCCTGCTTGCCAGGCAGGGCATAGGATGCCCGTCAGCCCACAAACTTCCTCTCCGCAGCTGGCGCACCCTTTGCCCGCCTCCTCACTTAGTCCTGCTTGGCAAGGAGCACAATGGAGCCACTGTCACCCTCGCATGAGTCCGGCTGGCCTCGCTCCAAGATCAGCACGGTGTGGGCATCTGCAGGGCTCTCACCAGCTGGGGCTGCCCCAGAGAAGCAGCCGGACGATGCCGCATGCAGAAAGGGAGGGGCACGACCCAAATTTCCCGGAATGGCTCTCTCCGGCGGCCCCACCCCATCCCTCATTCCTGGGACCCCAGGAGGTCCCCTGGTTTTCTTCCCGTTGGGGCATTTCCAGGCAGGGGGGAGCAAACCGCCATACAGAGCTCAGCGTGGCAAAGGGGGCTGAGAAGCAGGATGTGAAAACACGGAGCCCAGAAATGTGTAGCCCAAGAAAAGAAGAAGCAGGGGCGACTTGATAGCAGCGTTCCAGTATTTGAGGGGCTGCCACAAAGAAGATGAGGCGGGTCACGTTATTCACCAAAGCACCAGATGGGAAGGACAAGAAACAAGGGTTGGTAACTGACCAAAGAGAGAAGCAACCTGGAATTAAGGAGAAACTTCCTGACAGTGAGGACAATTAACCAGTGGAACAGCTTGCCACCGGAAGTCGTGGGTGCTCCATCACTGGAAGTTTTTATGAAAAGACTGGACGACCATTTGTGTGTCATGGTCTAGGCCAGGTCTCCTGTTTGAGACCCTATACCCCTTGTTGGACTAGAAGACCTCCAAGGTGGCTTCCAGCTTTGTTACTGTGTTAATTAATCAGTAATTAATTTCCTGACAGTCAGAACAATTAACCGGTGGAACGGAAGTTCTTTCCAGAAATTGCAAGCGCTCCATCGCTGGAGATTTTTAAGAAGAGGCTGGACAGTCACTTGTCTGAGATGGTATAGGACAGGTCCTCCTGCTTGAGCAGGGGGCTGGACTAGAAGACCTCCAAGGTCCCTTCCAGGTCTATTCTATTCTATTCTATTCTATTCTATTCTATTCTATTCTATTCTATTCTATTCTATTCCATTCTATTCCATTCTATTTCATAATTCTATTCTATTCTATTCTATTCTATTCTATTCTATTCTATTCCATTCCATTCCATATTTTCTATTCTATTCTATTCTATTCTATTCTATTCTATTCTATTCTATTCTATTCTATTCTATTCTATTCCATTCTATTTCATAATTCCATTCTATTTCATAATTCTATTCTATTCTATTCTATTCTATTCTATTCTATTCTATTCTATTCCATTCCATTCCATATTTTCTATTCTATTCTATTCTATTCTATTCTATTCTATTCTATTCTATTCTATTCTATTCTATTCTAATTCTATTCTATTCTATTCTATTCTATTCTATTCTAATTCTATTCTATTCTATTCTATTCTATTAATTCTATTCTATTCTATTCTATTCTATTCTATTCTAATTCTATTCTATTCTATTCTATTCTATTCTAATTCTATTCTATTCTATTCTATTCTATTCTATTCTATTCTATTCTATTAATTCTATTCTATTCTATTCTATTCTATTCTATTCTAATTCTATTCTATTCTATTCTATTCTAATTCTATTCTATTCTATTCTATTCTATTCTATTCTATTCTAATTCTATTCTATTCTATTCTATTCTATTCTATTCTATTCTATTCTATTCTATTCTATTCTATTCTATTCTATTCTACTCTACTCTACTCTACTCTACTCTACTCTACTCTATTCTATTCTTCTACCTCTATTCTATTCTATCATTATTCTATTCTCTTCTCCTGAATTCTGGAACTTCAGCACCCAGAATTTCCATTAGTAGATTCCTCCACGGCCAATGGTCCTCTACTTATCACCATCAGCCTGTTTGGTCTGGTAACCAGGAGAGCAGCCACTGGTCTAGACTGCATTAAAAGAGGGATAGCATCAAGATCACGTCAAGTGTTAATGCCACTTTACAACACCTTGGTAAGGCCACACTTGGAATTTTGGTCACCACGATGTAAAAAAGATGTTGAGACTCTGGGAAGAGTACAGAGAAGAGCAACAAAGATGATCAGGGGACCGGAGGCTAAAACATATAAGGAACGGCTGCTGGAATTGGGTCTGTCTTGTTTAATGAAGAGAAGGACGAGGGGGGACAGGATAGCAGCGTTCCAGTATCTCAGGGGCTGCCACAAAGAGGAGGCAGTCAAGCTATTCTCCAAAGCCCCAGAAGGCAGGAGAAGAAGCAATGGATGGAAACTCCTCAAGGAGAGAAGCAGCCTGGAACTAAGGAGAAATTTCCTGACAGGTAGAACAATTAACCAGTGGAACGACTTGCCACCAGAAGTTGTGGGTGCTCCATCACTGGAGGTTTTTAAAAAGAGATTGGACCACAATTTGTCTGAAATGGTATACGGTCTCCTACTTGAGCAGGGGGATAGACTTGAAGACCTCCAAGGGCCCTTCTAACTCTCGTTATCCTGTTAATCTGAAATCCAGAGTGCAAAGGCAGAACGGCGAAAGTATTGAAGCAGCGACAGTCCTGACTAAAGCAATGCTTCTCAGCAAGTTTAAGATGCGTGGACTTCGACTCCCAGCATTTCCCAGCCAGGATGGCCTCATGGCATTCTGGGAGTTGAAGTCCAAAAGTCTTAAAAGTTGCCGAGTTTGAGAAACGGTGGGTGAACAGAAAGGCTCACCTGGACGGCCAGAAACTCCTCCTCGTCAGGCAAAATCCGATACGTGTGGACATGTTTCTGAAACCTGAAAGAGACAGAAGGAAGACGTTAAGCACGGTGAAAATGTAAAGTATTATATTTAGAGTCAAGTTCTCAATTCTGGGAGTTGAAGTCCACCCATCTTCAAGTGGCCAGGGTTGAGAAACAGGGATTTAAAGTCAGCGTCACATCATGAACCTTGCTTGAAATACACAGTTCCTAGGCAACGAGAAAGCTGGATTTGATTTCACGCTGGCTAGGGAATTCTGGGAGCTGCGCTGCACACAATTTCTAACCTCACAACCCAGGAGAAATAGACTGGGTCACCACCATATATGGGTCAAGAACTAGGTCCAGATGTGTAAGATTAGAGCTGCTGGTACGGTTTTACGAGAGAATCACGGAGTCTGTCATTTATACCACTATAGCTGTCTGGTTTGACCCAGCAGCCCAAAAAGGAGAGATACAGATGGTTAGGGCTGGAGAAAAAATAATTGCAACCCGCCTGCATTTGCCGAGGACCTGTAGGCTGCATGGGTCAGAAAGAGGGCTGAGAAAATATCTTACAGACCCTCCCACATCCTCGACGTTCGTTCCAGTATTCGAGGGGCTGCCACAAAGAAGAGGGGGTCAAACTATTCTCCAAAGCACCAGAGGGCAGGACGAGAAACAACGGTTGGACACGGATCAAAGGGGGGAAGCAACCTGGAATTAAGGAGAAGCGTCTAACAGTGAGGACGATTAACCAGTGGAACAGCCTGCCACCAGAAATCGTGGGCGCTCCATCACTGGAGGCTTTTAAGAGGAGACTGGACAGTCACTTGTCTGAGACGGTATAGGTTCTCCTGCTTGAGAGGGGGGCTGGACTAGAAGACCTCCAACGTCCCTTCCAGTTCTATTCTATTCTTTTCCTTGGGGTGGCGCTATAGGGCATTGCATCCAAGGCAACTAGACCTAGAGAGGTTTTTTTCCCCTGGTGCCATCACTCTGCTGACCACTTAAGTCCCACAGCCCCGTCTCATGTCTAGTATGGCTGTATAGGAGTCCTTGATTTACAACCGTTCCATTTAGTGACTGTTCAAAGTTACGACAGCACTGAACAAAAGGAACTTGCGACTGTTTTTCATACCTACAACTGCTGCAGCATCCCCCTGGTCAAAATTCAGACACTTGGAAACTGGCTCACATTTATGACGGTCGCAGTGTCCTGGACTCGTCACATCCATGTCACCGTCGGCCAAGTCAATGGGGAAGCCAGATTCGCTTAACAATTGTGTTACTAACTCAACAATGGCAGTGATTCACTTAAGAACTGTGAAAGGTTGTAAAATGGGGCAAAATTCACTTAACCACTGCCTCACTTAGCAGCAGAAATTTTGCGGTCAATTGTGGTCGTAAGTCGAGGACTACCTTATCCAAATCTGGGATGATGATAATGTTGGAAGGGGCCTTAGAGGTCATTTAGTCCAACCCCCTGCTCAGGCAGGAAACCCTATAGCTCTTTGAGCTCTCGGGCCCAGGCTGAGGAGTAATTTTTTTAATCGGGGTTTTAATTGCACAGGGTTAGTTTAATCTTTTTTAAATTGGTTTTAACTTTTGTATTGCTGGTTTTTTAATTCCCTGTAAACCGCCCTGAGTCCTCAGGGAAAGGGCGGTATATAAATATAATAGAAATAAATAAAAATAAATGTCACACAAATGGCTGTCCAGTCTCTTCTTAAAAACTTCCAGAGTTGGAGCATTCACCGCTTCTGGAGGCAGGTAGTTCCACTGGTTTAATTGTTCTCACTGTCAGGAAATTTCTCCTTAGTTCCGGGGTGCTTCTCTCCTTGATTAATTTCCATCCGTTGCTTCTCCTCCTGCCTTCTTCAGGTGCTTTGGAGAATAGCTTGACTCCCTCTTCTTTGGGGCAGCCCCCGAGATATTGGAAGACTGCTATCCTGTCCCCCCTCTATTCCTTCCTTTCATGAAACTACACTTACCCAATTCCAGCAACCTTTCCTTATATGTTTTAGCCTCCAGTCCCCTGATCTGCTTTGTTGCTCTTCTCTGCACTCTTTCCAGAGTCTCAACATCTTTTTTACATCGTGGTGACCAAAACTGGATGCCGTATTCCAGGTGTGGCCTTACCCAGGCCTTGTAAAGTGGTATCAACACAAAGCAAAATATACAAAACAGGAGCCTGGAACGGGTGGTGTTTTTGCAAATGGGAGTCAAATAAGCGAGTTCACCGGGGCCGAACTCTGCAACTGGTGCCACCTTCCTCCTCCTCCTCTCCCCTCCCAACTTCCCAGTACAGGTAGCCCTAGGCCACAGGTCTGCAACCCGCGGCTCCGGAGCTGCATGCGGCTCTTTCAGCCGTCTCCTGCGGCTCCCAGTCCCCTGCCATGTGCAGTCCAAAAAAAAAAAAAAGTGGGACTAAAAAAGTTCAACCAATCAATTCAAATATGCAGGGTAGGTGCATCTCTCGCCTTGGCTCCACTCTTCAGTCAAACCCTGTTCTGCGCATGCGCACACATTTTTTGCGGCTCCCAGTTTTTCCTTTTGTGAGGGAACCGGTTCCGAGTGGCTCTTTCACTGTTTCAGGTTGCTGACCCCTGCCCTAGGCTTACGACCTGCAACAGACCCAGAATTTCTGTTGTTCAGTGAGACATTTGTTAAGTGAGCCTTGCCCATTTTACGTGCGCCACAGTTGTTAAGTGAATCACTGCAGTTGTTAAGTTAGCAATATATTTTTTTGTTAAGTGAATTTGGCTTCCCCAACTGACTTGGGTTGTTAGGAGGTGGCAAAAGGGGATCATCTGACCCCAGGACACTGAGACCGTCGTATGAGTCAGTTGCCAAGCTTCTAAAATTTGATCATGTGACCCTGGGGATGCCACAATGCAAGTGTGAAAAACAGCCATAAGTCACTTTTTTCAGTGCCATCGTAACTGCAAACGGTCGCTAAATGAACTGTTATAAGTCGAAGACTCCCTGTAGAACCCAGGCCGCAGAGGTGGGGAACCTTGGCTCGGGAATTCTGGGAGTTGAAGTCCACAAGCACGGCTGGCTCAGGAATTCTGGGAGTTGAAGTCCACAAGTACAGCTGGCTCGGGAATTCTGGGAATTGAAGTCCAGAAGCACGGCTGGCTTGGGAATTCTGGGAGTTGAAGTCCAGAAGCACGGCTGGCTCGGGAATTCTGGGAGTTGAAGTCCACAAGTCATAAAAGAGCCCAGGTTCCCCACCCCTGGACCAGGGGGTTCTCTCAGCTGTTTCAAACTGGGGCAGACCCACAGCAACACAGCCAGCTGGGGACTTTTGCTCCGTGCCCAGAAAGGCCTGGAGGATTTGGGGCAGGATCTGGGCAGGCTCAGCTGTTGTTGTTAGCTGCGAAGTCGTGTCCGACCCATCGCGACCCTATGGACAACGTTCCTCCAGGCCTTCCTGTCCTCCACCATCTTCTGGAGTCCATTTAGGCTGATGCCTCCTGCTTCAGGGACTCCATCCAGCCACCTCGTTCTCTTGAGGCTCAGCTGAGACCCACACAAAGGCTTGGCCAGCCAGGAGGGGGCCAGGCAATCATGCATTGCACCTCTGGCCAGGAGGGACGTGCCAGCCAGCCACGTAACAGCACAGGCACCGCTTCGTAGGCTGGCACCCCTGGCAGGGGGGCTGCCCACCTTGAGCCCCTGGCATGGCTTAGAGGCGGCCAGCCAGGGCACGGTGAGGGATGGGCAGATCTGGAGAGAGCCAGTTGGGGAAGGGGCCGCAGGCAGATACTCTTTCTCCAGGCTGGATTTGGCAGCGCTTGACAAGGCTGTAGGTCAGTAGAGGCTGTTCCTCGACTTAAAACAGTTCATTTACGGACCGTTCAGACTTACAACGGCAACCGGTGACCGTTTTTCACACTTAACGACTGTTGCATCATGCCCGTGGCCACGTCAGCAAAATTCAGACGCTAGGCAACTGACTCCCATTTACGACGGTCACAGTGTCCCCCTTTTGTGACTTTCCAAGCCAGTGGGAAGGCCGGATTCACTTAACAGCCATGTTACTGATTTAACAACAGTGGCAAGGAAGGTCATAAAACGGAGCAAAATTCACTTCCCAAATGTCTCGCTTAGCAACAGAAATGTTGGGCTCCATTAGGAATATTTCTCAATCTGAGCAACTTTCAGAAGCGTGGACTTCAACTCCCAGAGTTCCCCAGCCAGCCAGCACAGACCACACTGAGGCCTCGGTCTGAGATCTGAATTTGCACCCAGGGCTGCTCTGAGCCAGAGAGGAGAGCCGAGATCAAACCAAGAGATGTTCTTCCCAGTTGCCACAGCTGGATCCCTCTGTTCTGAAGCCATCCGACTCTGTCTGGCTGTTGTTGCTGGGTGCAGAGCACAAGGGGAAGGGGCAGAAGCACGGATGCCAGCCTGTCCCCTCCCACGGCCCCCTTTAATGAATTCTCCCCCCCTCCCCCCACATCGGCCTTGCAAAGGGTTAATGGCCGGGCAGGCATCCAAGAGTCCCGTCTTCCTGCGACAGCATTATTTATAGCTGGCTCATGGCGGTGACTGCGTTCCCCATCTGGGCTGGAGGCTCCGTGCCACCCGTGCATCAGGACACAGCCCGGCCAGGCGTGACTCAGGGAAAAGCACACGGGGAGGGGAGGGGAGGGGAGAGGAAGGGGGGAGGGGGCAGCCTATCTTTAGATGGCAGCCGCAGGAGGGAGCCCTGGCAGCTGGCAGGGGGGGAGGGAGAGAGAGAGGGAGAGAAAGAGAGAGGGGAGGGAGAAACAGACAAAGAGAAAGAGAGGGAGAGAGAGAGAGAAAAAGAGTGAGAAAGAGAAGAGAGAAAAGAGAAAAAGAGAGAGGGGAAGGAAAAATAAGACAAAGAGAAAGAGAGGGAAAGAAAGAGAGGGAGAGGGAGAGAAAGAGAAAGAGGGAGAGAGAGAAAAGAGAAAAGAGAGAGAGAGGAAAGAGAGAGAGACAGAAAGAGAGGGAAAGAAAAAGAGAAGGAGAAAGAGGGGAAGAGAGAGAAAGAGAAAGAGGGAGAGAAATAGAGAGAAAAAAGAAGGAAAAAGAGAGACACAGAGAGAGAGAGAGAGAGAGAGAGACAGAGAGACACACACACAGAGAAAGAGAGAGAGAGAGAGAGACAGAGACAGAGACAGAGAGAATGAATGAATGAATGAATGAATGGTCCAGCCAACATGTCTTGCGCTAGCCCTGACGTGCCAGACAGACTTGTGTGTGTGTGTCTGTGTGTGAAAGAGAGAGAAAGAGAGGCTGATGCAATTGAAGAATCTTGCACCAGCACAGATGTGCAGGCAGATGTGTGTGTCTTGCACTAGCAGATGTGCCAGGCAGACACGCCAAAGTGTGTGCAATTTAAAAAAAATATTTTTATTGCCTTTAAAAAAGCTGAATGTTCTTTACACTTTTGGGAACTGTAAGCCATCCAGGGACATTGACTGAGATGGGCAGCTATAGAAAGTCAATAGATCAAACAGTGACTTATGACCGTTTTTCACACTTACGACCCTTGAGGGATCCCCACAGTCACAGGATCAAAATGGGGGGGGCGCCTTGGCAACTGAGCCGTATTTACAATGGTTGCCGTGTCCTGGGCTCATGCCATCCCCTTTAGCCATGTCCTGACAAGCAAAGTCAACGGGGAGAGCCTGATCCACTTAACAGCCGTGTTACTGACTTAACAACTGCAGTGATTCGCTTAAGAACAGTGGCAAGAAAGGTCGTAAACATATAGGGAACGGTTGCTGGAATTGGGGATGTCTCATTTAATGAAGAGAAAGACGAGGGGTGACATGATAGCAGCCTTCCAGTATCTCAGGGGCTGCCCCGAAGAAGAGGGAGTCAAGCTATTCTCCAAAGCGCCCGAAGGCAAAGGCAAGAAGCAACGGAGGGAAACTCATCAAGGAGAGAAGCAACCTGGAACTAAGGAGAAACTTCCTGACAGTGAGAAAAATTAACCAGTGGAACTCCTTGCCTCCAGAAGCTGCGAATGCTCCAACACTGGAAGTTTTTAAGAAGAGACTGGACAGCCATTTGTCTGAAATGGTATATAGGGTTTCCTGCCTGAGCAGGGGGTTGGACTAGATGACCTCCAAGGTCCCTTCCAACTTCTTCTTATTATTATTGTTATTATTATTATCATCATCACCATTATTATTATTATTATTATCATGATTATTAAAATGGGGCAACACTCACTTAACAACTGTCTTGCTCTTCAACAGAAAACATTGGGCTCAATTGTGGCCGTAAGCCGAGGACTGCCTGTATCTGCAGGGAACAACCCTGACGTGGCAGCCTGGTACCCAGGCCATGTTGCAACCAGCCCCTCTGGCCACGCAAATGCAAGGGAGCTCCGTCAGCCCCACAGGAAGACAAAGGTGCTGGGAGGGGGGGGAAACAGGGGCAGGCTTGCCAGGGCCTGCCCCACGCGGGAGCTGCTGCGGTGGAGAGGGGCGTGGGCAAAATTCCAGCAACAGAGAAACACAGCAGCTGCTTGGGCTGTCGGGACCCCCTTTCCAAGGCCTGCCGAAGAGCTAAGAGGGCAGGAAGCCAGGGGGAAAACAGCTGGGTTGGGAGACTGAGCAGACCCCCCCTGCCCGGAAGGACAGGCAGGCGAGCCCCCCCCTCCTTGCCAGTCAGGAAAGGTCAGTCCAGGAAGCCGAGCTTGTGCTTCCTTGGGGCACCCCAGATTGCAAAGCCCATCCTTCTCCTCCTGTTCTCGCTGACTGGAGTCTGGGGGGGTGGGGGTGGCAGAACGGCTGCCCTGCCCATCTTGGCTGAGGAAGGGGGGGCAGGAGAGACCCCTAGTGCCTCTTTTTTCTCCATCACTGGAAGTTTTTAAGAAGAGATTGGACAACCGTTTGTCTGAATGGGTCTCCTGCTTGAGCAGGAGGCGGGGGGGGGGGGTTGGACTAGAAGACCTCCCGGGTCCCTTCCAGCTCTGTTATTCCGTTTCCTGCCAGCCCTCCTTCCCTCCCAAGCATCGTTAGCAAGAACAGGCCGGAAAAAACAGGAGCAGAACGAGCCCCATGTGCTGCTTTGCGGCTGGCAACCTCGGGTGCCTTCCCGTAACATTCCCAGGCTGACTCAGAAGCTCATGAAAACCCACCCCTGGACAGCAAGGAAGGCCGTAAGGAATCAAAGGGAGGGGGGAATTCCAATCCCCCCCTTCCAGCTATACAAATAACTCTCTCTGAATGCAAAAGTGGAGAGAGAGAGAGAGAGAGAGAGAGAGAGAGAGAGAGAGAGAGAGAGAGAGAGAGAGAGAGAGAGAGAGAGAAGAGATTCCATCCTGGGCATTTGAAGAGAAGCTAGAGAAGGAAAAACAAAACACACACAAAAACCCCACTTGGCTTCTTGTAATATTTTTCAAACCGCAACCGAAGCCGCCCCTGCCTTGGGCTAAATCGTCCCCCTCCCCTCTTTTTAGCAGAAGCCGTCGGACGTTTCCAAGGAGCTTGCACGAGGGAGACTGGCGCACGGCTGGGAAAACGTTGCTTTTTAAAGTCCAATTTGCAGAGCAGCCTCGAAAATCCAGAGCAAGCTAAAGCTGCCCGGTAATAACAGGCCTTTGGGAGTAAACTGGCATTTATGATGGCCACTAAATGGGTGTTTTGAGCAGAAGGGTCCTGCACCAGTTGGCGTTCAGTTGTTCAGGGCTGGGTTTTGGCAGAGCCGCAAACTCAAAACAGTCAAATACAAGGGCAACTGCACACGCAACCTGCCCCCCCCCCCCGTGCCCAAGTCTTTTGAAAAGGGGCCGCCACCCGCACAGGATAAAATGGGCTGGCGAAGCTTGTGGATACACCCTGCTGATGCCATCTTGGGTTGGGTGAATCAAGCTGGCCCATCACCATAACCTGGTTTAATGCTCTGGGCACAGCGTCAGCCACGAAGCCCCTCTTCTGAGCAGGGAACTCCAGAAGCTGCCTGAGACTTAGAAAGGTGGTTTGATCTAGCAATCATGGTGAAAATGGACATCTCTATCCTGAGAAAGTTGACTTTATCTAACAATCGGGGTTACGGTACCCCCTATCCTAAGAAAAGGGATTTCATTTAGCAATCTGGCTTGAAATTGACACCTCTCTGATTCTGAAAAAGGTGATTTTATCTAGCAATCAGGGCTGAAATTGACACCTCTCTGATTCTGAAAAAAGGTGATTTTATCCAGCAATCAGGGCTGAAATTGACACCTCTCTGATTCTGAAAAAAGGTGATTTTATCCAGCAATCAGGGCTGAAATTGACACCTCTCTGATTCTGAAAAAAGGTGATTTTATCCAGCAATCAGGGCTGAAATTGACACCTCTCTGATTCTGAAAAAAGGTGATTTTATCCAGCAATCAGGGCTGAAATTGGCACACCATCTTACAGTTTTTCCCTGGGCACATTCTTGATTGCCATTTTGCTTTGTCAAACTGAGGGGTGCCTATGAAGCTCTGCCAGGAGCCTCCCCCTAAAATGCTGGGCAGGACGCTTCCGATGACAATGGGGTGAGCAAAGGAGGGGGGGCAGCAAGGCCAGGGGTCCATGCACTTGTAAATCCAGACTCTCTCTTCGCGTCCCTCCTCCCAGTCCCCCTCCTGTTGCAATCCAACTTTGAAGAGAGGAAATTCCTTGTGGGTCAGGGGGCTAGAGGGAGGGGGCGACTTCCACAGTCCTAGCCCCATTTAAAATATTTACCATTTGCTGCTCCACACTCCTTGTCCAAAATAGCCTCTCCTCTCTGTGCTATATCCCTAATAATTACAATTTATTCAAAAATGGATACACTGTCAATTTGGAAACTTTGTATAACCCAAAAAGGAAATTTAAAATAAACACCATCAGTAGAAGAGGAAAAAAAAATCTTTGCAGGGCTAAGGGCGGGGGGGGGGGGGGGGGAGAGGAAGCATTCACGACAACTATGGGAGGTTTGCACTTACCCCCCCTCCCCAGTGCAGAAATGATTGGTGAAGGTGACAGGACATTGCAGAGATAGCTAAATTAAATTATTTGGTTAGGGAAAAGACAGTATTTACATTCATGGCTGACTGGCAACGCCTTAGAGATGTTTTGCATCAAACAGACCAAAAGGAAAAAAAATGAACTTGTGGTTTTGAAAATTAGAAAAAAAAAACCCAACAACACCTAGACACTGGAACAAAACGGCTTTCAAATTGTAACTACAAGAGCTTGCTTAGTGACCGGTCAAAGTTACAACAGCCACGAAAAAGGGGGCTTATGGCTGTTTTTTCAGCATCCCCACGGCCATGTGATTTACATTCAGACGCTTGGGAACCGGGTTCGGGTCTCGGTGTCCCCGGGGGTGTCACGTGATCCCCTCTGACGACCTTCCGACAAGAAAAGTCAACGGGAGGGGGAGCCAGATTCTCTTAACAACCAGGTTACTAATTCAACAAATGCAGCGATTCACTTAACAAATGTGGCAAGAAGAGTCATAAAATGGGGCAAAGCTGACTTAACAAATTTCTCACTTAGCAACATAAATTCTGGGCTCCAACTGTGGCCACTTTAAGACTGGTGGACTTCAACTCCCAGAATTCCCCAGCCAGCCATGCTGGCTGGGGAATTCTGGGAGTTGAAGTCCACCAAGTAGCCAAGGTTGGATACCCCTGATCTACTAGGTTGGAAACTTCTCCTGGAGCAACTGTGGTGAATTCTCCCTGCCTATCTCTAGTCCAGCTCACCGTTGTGCTTCTAAAGATTTGGTGGGCGGAAGCCGGGCTGGAGAGACAAACTCCTGACACCCACAGCAGACAAGACACAGCCTCACAAAAAGAACACCGCAACAAAGCAAGAAGGAAGTGGAGCGTCTTCCCTTCTTTGCCAAATTCTTCCTTGCAACTGTTGTCAGCCACAAGACATAAAAGCCCCCTTGTCACCTCATCTAAATAAATCCCAAAACTCTGCTGCCTAAAAGCATCAATCTTTCCTCCCACCTTGTGGGTAGTCCTCCAGTTACAGCCACTCATTTAGTGACCTTTCTTTCAACGTTCCAACAGCGCTTTAAAAAAAGTGACTTAGGATCGTTTTTCACACTGCAGCATCCCCGGGGTCCAAACCTGGACGCTTGGCAACGGAGCAAAACTCACTTAGCAACTATCTTGCTTAACGGTGAAAAGTTTGGCCTCAGTTGCAGTCGTACGTCGAGGACTGCACGCCGGTTTTTGCCTTCAGCAACGCACGAAGAGAGTCGCCGTGAATGCGTGAAGCAGCACTACCTTTAATTAAAGGAGGTCCTCATTTAGTGACCACAATTGGAACTTGGTTGATAAGCGACCCCCTGCTCACTTAGCAGGGGCCGCAAAGGGAAACCATGATGGTGCTTGCAATCAGTTTTCTTTTGCTTTAGAGACCTGTAATGGTCGTAAATGTGAGGACTGGTCACAAAGTTGATTTTTTTATCACTGTCGTAACTGAATGGTCGCTAAGTGAGCACCTGCCTGTAACTTAAAATCAGGGCTGCTGGCTTGCAAGTTTTCAACCTAACGAGGTTTGTTCAAAGGCCTCAGCTTTTTAATAACCATCTCATAAGCTGCCGTGTCTTTCTAACCAACTTAATTTATTTCAAAAATATCTGAGAAAATGCAGGCATTTCCAGCTCCCGCTCGGCCATCCCTTTCTATGCCAGCACAGGCACTCCTCAGCTTACGACCAAAATGGGGGTTGGGACTTCTATTGCTAACTGATGCAGCCGTTCAGTGAGTTGTGCCCCCTTATTTTAAAACCTATTTTGTCACGGCTGCTAAGCGAATCGGGCAGTTGTTAACTGAATCCGGCTTCCCTCCACTGACTATGCTTGAGGGAGGGAAGGTTGCCAATGGGGATCCCATGACCCCGGGACACTGCGACTGTTATTTAATTTAATTTAATTTATTATCATTTCTATACCGCCCTTCTCCCGAAGGACTCAGGGCGGTGTACAGGGCAAGAATAAAACACAGAAATTTACAAAAATTAAAAGATAATTAAATGCATGCCCGATTAAAATACAATTGATACATAGTAAAAACCCCAATAAGAATGATAAAAAACCCCACCAATCCCCCCTCAGGCCAGGCCGGCTTGCTCGAACAAGTATGTTTTCAGATCGCGGCGAAAGGAGCGCAGATCGGGCGCCGTCCGGAGCTCAACCGGTAACTGGTTCCATAGCTCCGGGGCGCCCACAGAGAAGGATCTCCCCCTGGGGGCCACCAGACGGCATTCTCTGACCGGTGGCACCCTGAGGAGGCCCTCTCTGTGGGAACGCACAGGGCGCAGGGAGCTTGATGCCGGCAGCAGATGTTCCCTGTTATAATTATAATAATTATAAACCATGTGCTGGTTGCCAAGCACCCACATTTTGATCATGTGACCCTGGGGAGGCAGCAATGGTCATAAGCATGATAAAAGTCACTTTTTTTTCAGCAGTGTGGTGACTCTGAATGGTCATTAAACAGACAGTTGCAAGATGAGGACCAGCTATACGCTCTTTAAGCACGCAAAACCAAGGTGAGCTTGCAAACATCCATTCTGCCCATCATCTTACAGAACCAAGATGAGAAATAATTTTATTCCGGTCAAAGAAGAAATCCTACCTTCGCGTCCATTACTTGAACAAAAAGTCCCCCCCCCAAAAAAAAAATCAAGGAAAAAAAACCCCTATATAAAACTATCAAAAATACAATGCTTTTTGCCAACATATTGGTTAAAACAACAACATTGTCTCTTGGGAAAGAAAGTCCAATAAAAAAATGAAGCCAGCTCTTGTCTGCTCAAGATTACAAATAACCACAATAAAAATGTGACAGGGAAAAGATTTTCAGCTCTGTGTTCAAAGAATTGTGGTGCGCCACCAGCCCAGGTGACGCACAATCCAACTGAAACACATACACACACACAGACACACCCCTTTGTGGTTCTTTTAGCATATGCACAAACAGGCGCGGGAACAGCTGCAAACTGGGATCCTCGCTCAGGACAAAGTCCACACTGGGATAAACAAAGCTTACTGTCGCATCATGGCCTGTATGATAGGCAGGGAGAAAGAAGCTACAGGTGGTCCTTGACTTACAATGGGTTGCTTAGCAACCATTGGAAATTAAGACAAATCTCCCTGGGGGGCCTTTATGACCTGGATTTGAAATTCTGACAGCCGGGGATGCCCCCCTTCGCCCCCCCCATGGTTATATAGCTGCATTTACAGTCATTTAAAGCACATTTTACGTTGTTTTTCAGTTTTCAGCAAAACCGGCAAACATCAAACCATTGGTTTATTTAAGGACTCTGGCGTTCGCTTAATGACCGCCACAAAAAAGGACGTAAAACCAGGTGGGGTACCCTATGTATGACTGTCACAAGCTACAACCGTGATAGGCAACCTCCATTAAGTGATAGTCTCCGACTATTTTCACACCAGCTAAATGCACTCTAATGCAGGGATTTTTTTTTAAAAAAAAAATTCAGGTAGTCCTCGACTTATGACCACAATTGAGTCCAACATTTCCATCGCTAAGTAGTTGTTAAGTGAGTTTTGCTCTATTTTATGACTTGGCTTGCCCCATTGACTATTGTTCAGCAGAAGGTTGCCAAAGGGGATCGGGTGACACACACACACACCCCAGGGAAGCTGTGACCGTCGTAAATATGAAACCAGTGGCCAGGTGTCTGAATTTTGGTCACATGAACACGGGGATGCTGCAATGGTCGTAAGTGTGAAAAAGAGTCACAAGTCACGTTTTTCAGTGGCTGCTGTAATTTTGAATGGTCACTAATTGGTCACTAAATTTTGAATGGTCACTAAACAAATGTTTTTAAGTCAAGAATTACCTATACTTTTTTTCAGTGCCATTGTAAGTTAGAATGGCTGTTCAATGGTCGGTCATAAATTGAGGAGTACCTGTAAGGCCACACCTGGAATAGCTGCATCCAGTTTTGGTCACCACATTACAGAAAAGGTGTTGAGACTTTGGGAAAAGTGCAAAGAAGAGCAACTAGGCCAGGGGTGGGCAACCTGGGGTTTTTTATGACTGGTGGACTTCAACTCCCAGCATTCCTGAGCCAGCCATGCTGAGGGGAAAGGGAGAGGTTCCAAGCTGAGCCGTGCTGGCTCAGGAATTCTGGGAGTTGAAGTCCACGAGTCATGAAGGGGCCACAGTTCCCTCATGCTGGCTCAGGAATTCTGGGAGTTGAAGTCCACGAGTCATAAAACAGCCAAAGTTGCCTACATATGAAGAACAGTTGCAGGATTTGGGAATGGCCAGTCTAGAGAAAAGAAGGACATGATAGCAGTGTTCCAATATTTGAGATTTTGCCACAAAGATGAAGAGATCAACTTATTTTCTAAAGCACCTGAAGGCAGGAGAAGCAACGGATGGAAACCAGTCAAGGACAGAAGCAACCTGGAACTAAGGAGAAACTTCCTAACAGTGAGAACAATTAACCGGTGGAACAGCTTGCCACCAGAAGTTGTGGGTGCCCTGGAGGTTTTCAAGAAAAGACTGGACAGCCACCTGTCTGAAATGGCCAGGCTCTCCTGCATGAGCAGGGGGTTGGACTACAAGACCTCCACGGTTCCTTCCAGATCTATTCTGATTGAAGTCGTGCTGTATTACGGCTTAGCACTCACACAACATGAAAAATCCAAGCACTTGCAGGACACAATGAGAGTGTGTCTTGCCTCCTTCCTACACCATTTCACTTTGCTAACACGCTTTGCAAGCCCAGCAGTGACTAAATTTGCACAGTGCATCCCAGCTACACAACAGCAGGGAAGGAAAGTTAGAAAACTTCCTCTATCGGTTTATTTCAAAGGATGTTATTTATTTTATCCTGCCTATCGAAGAGAACAATTACGGGGAACAATTACTGTCCTCCAATATTTGAGGAGCTGTCATAGAGAAGGGGCTGGGGCGTGGGTCAACCTAGTCTCCAAAGCAAGAGAAGAAACAACGGATGGAAACTCATCAAGGAGAGAAGCAACCTAGAACTAAGGAGAAATTTCCTAACAGTGAGGACAATTAACCAGTGGAACAGCTTGCCACCAGAAGTGGTGAGTGCTCCATCACTGGAGATTTTCAAGAAGAGACTGGACAGTTACTTGTCTGAGATGGTATAGGTTCTCCTGCTTGAACAGGGGGCTGGACTAGAAGACCTCCAAGGTCCCTTCCAGCTCCTATTCTATTCTGTTCTGTTCTGCTCTGTTCTATATTCTATTCCATAAGCAACCTAGAACTAAGGAGAAACTTCCTAACAGTGAGGACAATCAGCCAGCGGAACAGCTTGCCACCAGAAGTTGTGGCTGCTCCATTGCCGGAGGTTTTTAAGAAGAGAGTGGACTGCCATTTGTCCAAATTGGTGTAGGGCCTGTATTAGAACAACTGAGGTCCCTGCACAACAGCCCTGAGATTGTAGGATTCTACGACATGGGACTTCTAGTTCCTGCAGCGAGGCGTGGAGAACGAGAAGGTTGGCAAACACAGCCCTGCCAACGTTTCCTTCGTGTTCTCACCAGGGCCTTTGCCAGCTCTGGGACGGCGCCAGGTGGCGGCTGTAATGAGAGGGGTATAAAAACAGACCGGTTGCCGGTCTTTCTTGACCAGCTCAGCAGCTGCCAATGTCCAGCGGCCTCTTCATCTGCAGCACCAGCGGAACACGCTGTGCCCGGCTGGAAAGAGCCTTGCAGAAGAAGGGAAAACTAGCTAAGACCAGACCTGGCACTGCTCCCTCTTCTCTCCATCTCTGGTGCCCACCCTGCCCCGCCCCCATCCCAGCAGCAACCCAGGGCTTGAAGCCACTGTGTGCGTGTATGTGTGTGTGTGTGTGTGTGTGTGTGTCAAGGATGGACATCACCAAAGAATCCTAGGCTGTGTGTGTGTGTGTGTGTGTGTGTGTGTGTCCCTTCCGGCCACTTTCCTCTCCTCTGGTTTGGCAGCAGCTGCTGCAGCCACTTGTTGACCCCCACACTTCCAGGGGGAGGGGCTGGGCCCAGAGTCTGCTGCAGGGAAGGCAGGGACAAGCGGGGGGGGGGGGGGGGGGCGCGATGGCAGCCCCTTCTCACTCGGAAGGCATCAGCACCAGCGGAAATGCTGCAGGGTTTTCCTGTGTGTGTGTGTCTGTGTGACGGAGGGAGGGAAGAGGAGGAGAGAAAGTGGAGGGGGGAGAGAAAAGGAGGGAAGAAGGGAGGGAGAGAAGGAGCTAGGGAGAGACCGAGTCTTGCGAAGCTTATTTTGGGACACCCACCCAGAGCCACAAAGAACCCCGCCCCCCTCTTCCCAGCCTCCCACAATAACTATTGGACAATCCACCCCGTGTCTCCTGATGAGCGGGGAAATCCAGCCCAAATAGTCTCCCTGGGAGGGATCCCTTCCTAAGCAGCCAGACCTCAGTAACAAAAGCTTCTCCTCGGGACCACCTTTGATCTCCACTTTTACCTCTCCCACCCATCAAATGCTGGGGGGAGGGGAGGGTCCCGTCTCACCCACTGGCAGAGAGAGGCTGGCAGCGCCAGCAGGGGAGTCACACACCCCACCCGGATCTACAGTATTCTGGGCAGGAGGAATCTCTGCTGTCTCTCAGAGGAAAGACCTCAGAGGGGGCTGGACTAGAAGACCTCCAGGGTCCCTTCCAGCTCTATTCTGTTCAAAGAAATCAGAGGAGGGAGATTGGGGGAGAGATGTGGTGGAGGGAACAGCTGTATTAACTCTTCCGCTCTGAAGCTGCTCCCTCCACACAAGGCCGGGAAGCCTGAGGGTGCCTAAAAAAAGGGCTCGACAATTTTGGCCACTTTTAAGATTTGCGGATTTCGACTCTCAGAATTCCCCAGCCAGCATAGCTGGGGGTTAAAGTCCCCAAGTCTTAAAACTTGCGGAGCTCGGAGACCCCCCCCCAGACCCCTGGCCTAAAAAGCCAAGCTGGCTCCAGAGGATCAGGAGATTAAGACACACCGCAGGCACCCACACCCGAGGTTCTGCCAAACCCACCAAGTTGCATTAACTCAGCACGTAAGGAGGGGCAAAGGCAAGCGAGGTCCTCAACGGTTGGGGACGACTTTGGCTCCGCGCACAAGCCTGGAAAAGGTGCAGCAGAGCAGGGCCGGTGACCGGTAGTTGGGTTTCGCCCTAAAGTTAAAATCAAAACTGCTTCCCTAAACTTCTCTTGCACAGACGAGCAGTTGCAAGGAGGTTTTCCCGGCGCGGGGGGGGGGGCAAGAAACGCAGCCGGCCCTTCAACCCAGCGGAGGAGCGGCCGATCGGCGCGGCCGGAGTCGGGAAAGCCACTAGAAGGGGGAGGGGAGTCGCCTCTCCCCGCCGGGGGGTCGCCCAGCCCGTCCCGGGAGGCTGACATTTCTGCAGCCGAAAAAGTCGTCTCGGATTCCATGGCGGAAGGTCACCCCCGGGACTCCAGCGCCAGGCAGGGCTGGGAGGGGGAGGAAGGGAGGGAAGGAGACAGGGAGGAGAAAGGACGAATGGGGGGAGGGAGGGAGGGAAGAAGGAGAAAGAGAGAAGGAAAGAAGGAAGGAAGAAGAGAGAATGGAGGCAGGAGAGAGGAGGAAGAAAGAGAAAAAGAGAGAGAGAGAGAGAGAGAGAGAGAGAGAGACAGAGAGAGAGAGAAAGAAAGAAAGAAAGAAAGAAAGAAAGAAAGAAAGAAAGAAAGAAAGAAAGAAAGAAAGAAAGAAAGAAAGAAAGAAAGAAAGAAAGAAAGAAAGAAAGAAATCGGAGGCTTGGACAGACCCCGCTCCAGGCTCCGGGGCCGCCGCCACGGAATGCCCAGCCTCGGGGGGGGGGGAGTCTTCTGCAGGCGCGCCCCGGCCCTCCCCCCCCCTCCCTCCCTCCCTCCCGCGCCCCGTCCCCAAGGCGGCGCCCGCGGGCGCCGGGACTCACAGCACGCAGAGGGCGAAGGCGCCGGCCACGCTCTCGCTGTCGCGCACCAGGAAGCTGCCGTCCCGCCCGGCCCGCGCCAGCAGCTCCTCGGCCGCCGCCCGGCTCAGGTCCTTGTGGTACCAGAGCGGCCAGCCCGGCACCGCCGGAGCCCCCGCGCCCGGGAGCGCCGGAGCCGGAGCCGCCGCCATGGGCAGCCGGGGCGCGCAGGGAAGGCGCTCAGCCCCGCCGGCCGCCCCCGCCTGGCCCGCAGCGCCGCATGGCCGGCCCGGAGCCCCCCCCCCGGCCGCTCAGGGCATGCCCGGCCCGGCGGCTCCTCCTCGGCGCTGCGCTCCGGCCGGCACGAGGGCGCGATCCGCTCTCCGCGCGCTTCCCCTGCGCTCTGCAGCCGCCCCGGGCCCCGAGCAGGCCTGGCCGAGGAGGCGGAGGAGGAAGCCGCGCGGAGCCCCGGAGCCTGGCCGGCGGGGTGGGGGCGGCAGCTGGGCCGGCCTGCGCTTCCTGGGGCGGCTCCCGAAGGGGCGGCCCTCTCCGGGCGGGCGGGCGCCGGGTTGGCGAAGCAGCCCGGCTGGGGCTCCGCGGAGGGCCTGGCCCGAGGGGCGGGGGAGGGGTCTCCGCTTTTGTCCCGGACCCTCCTGGAAGGAGGAAGGGGAAACGGGGGTGGGGTGAGGGAGGACGGGGGGGTTTCCCGGGGAATTGGGGCGGGGTCTTGCCCGCTCGGGGGAGGGGTCTAGCGCCAAGTCGGGCCGGGGGACTCTGGGCCTGCGCGGATCCGGCCTGCCTCGCCAAGGGGGCGCCCCCTAATCGGGGGGGGCAGCCTTCGCGGGAAGGGAACGGAGCCCCGCAAAGAGCCGGATTCCGACGTTGGAACTCGGATCCCCGCCTGGCTAGGGAGGAGCAGCCAGCCTCGGCTCTTGCGCCGGCGGCACTCTTGATTTGATTTGATTTGATGGATTATATTTATGTGCTGCCCTTCTCCCTAAGGCAGGGGTAGGCAAGCTCGGCTCTTTTAGGACTCATGGACTTCAACTCCCAGAATTCCTGAGCCAGCTACGCTGGCTCAGGAATTCTGGGAGTTGAAGTCCATGAGTCCTAAAAGAGCCGAGCTTGCCTACCCCTGCCCTAAGGACTCTGGGTGGCTCACAACAATAAAAACTAAAAAAAGGACATGAAAATACAAAATTTAAAAAAGAATTAAACAGTAGATATGTTCAATACATAGGGATGCGGTGGCTCAGTGGGTTAGGATGCTGAGCCTGTCAATCAGAAGGTCGGCAGGTTGGCGGGTCGAATCCCGAGTGCCACGTAGCAGAGTGAGCGCCTGTTACTTGTCCCAGCTTCTGCCAACCTAGCAGTTCGAAAGCAGGTAAAAATGCAAGTAGAAAAATATGGACCACTCCGGTGGGAAGGTAACAGCGTTCCGTGCGCCTTTGGCGTCTAGTCATGCCGGCCACATGACCACGGAGACGTCCTCGGACAAGCGCTGGCTCTTCGGCTTTGAAACGGAGATGAGCACCGGCCCCTAGAGTCGGAAACGACTAGCACGCATGTGCGGGGGAACCTTTACCTTTACCTATGTTCAATACATAGTAATGTTCAGTACACTGTTGAATATTTGGGGGGAGGGGGCTTCTGGTCCAACCCCCTGCAGGGGCAATTCCTGTTTCTTTCGAGTTTGGATTTCCCCCCCTCCAGCTTCCTACCTGTCGGCACTTATTTCCCCCCCCCCAGGCCCTCTGGAGAATGAACCCCCCCACCCCTCTTCCCTAGGCAGCTCCCCAAAGAGGGCTATTGGGGGTCCCATACCCCCAGGCCGCCACTGACCCAGCACGCTTGAGCCCCCAACCTTCCACCCCATCTTAGCTGGGACTGGCTTGGCGGCTGACCCTCTTTTAAAAAATTCTGTTGTTAAGCGAGACATTTGTGAAGTGAGTTCTGCCCACTTTGACGACCTTTCTTGCCACAGTTGCTAAGTGAATCACTGCAGTTGTTAAGCTGGCAACACAGTCGTAAAGCGAATCTGGCTTCCGCATTGACTTTGTTCGTCAGAAGGTCGCAAAAGGGGATCACATCACATGCCCCCGGGACACGGCTACCGTCGCAAATATGAGTCAGTCGCCAAACGTCGGAATTTTGATAACGCGACCCTGGGGATTTCAGAATGGTTGTAAGTGTGAAAGACGGTCATAACTCACTTTTTCCAGCGCCGTTGTAACTGAACAGTCACTAAGCGAATGATTATAAGTCAAGAACTACTTATAGTCCTATGACTGTACAGGTAGTCTTTGCCTTACAACAGCTCGTTTAGTGACCATTCAAAGTTGTAACAGCACTGAAAAAGTGACTTAATTGACTTTTTCACACTTGACGATCTTTGCAGCATCTCCAATGGTCACATGCTCAAAATTCAGACGCTTGGCAACTGACTCGCATTTACGACGGTCGCAGCGTCCCGGGGGACACATGATCCCCTTTGGCAACCTTCTGACAAGCCAAGCCAATGGGGAAGCCATATTCACTTAACGACCGTGTTATTAACAACTGCAGTGATTCAGTTAACAACTGTGGCAAGGAAGGTCATAAAATGGGTCAAAATTCACTTAGCAACATAAATCCTGGGCTCACGTGAGGTCGTCAGCCGAGGACCGCCTGTATTGTATTCTGACTGCTGGCTGCACAATTGAGAGCCGCTCAAAAGTGGAAATTTCTGAGTCGCTTTTCGTGGAATAATTGAGGTCCTGTCTGGTCTGTCGGAAAACGTGACGGAGAAAGTCTGGCTGCCGACTTCTCAGAAGGATGAATCACCTTTTTATCAGATTTGGGAAGATGATAATGAGTTGCGCTAATAGTAATCACTTTTATTGATAATTAAGGCTTGTACGTAACCCATGATTAAATGTTGAGATGTACTATTCTGGGCTGTTTAACTTGTAACCCTCAACTTCACAATCGCTCATTTAGCCACCAAAGTTATCACAGCACTGAAAAAAAGCAACAGGGCTGGTCCTCGCGCATACGACCACTGCAGCATCCCCACAGCCAGGTGACCCAAATTCAGGTGCCTGGCATGTATTTATGACAGAAACATGAGACTAGTGGTCCTTCTGGTACCTTCCAACTCTATCATTCATGGTTTTCTTATCCCACTGTATTTTAAATTCAATTCCCCAAAATTTAAGCTATAGTATGTGTATTTAACCTGCATATATTTGCTACCGCTACAATTTTCAAAATTAAGACCATTTAATTGGTTAATCTCTGCTCTTGAAGGAAAAAAAAATGAATGGGGAATTCTGGGAGTTGAAGTCCACACAACTTAAAATGGCCAAGGTTGGCCCTACATAGTTCAGGATTTGAGGGTGGGGGGTGTCCATTTATCGATCCACCCACTCCAAGACACAGCAGATCTGCTGACATTATTGAGTGCCCAGAGGGCCCCTCCCTTGTGACTTTGGCTCCTCCTGAGATCATCGGGGCGTGATGGTTAATTAAGAAAAATTATAAAACTGCCGGTGACCGTGGGGCGGCTTACACAAGTAACACCTCAATACAGACCCAAATAACACCCCCCTCGCCCCCTGGTGACAAGCCTTTGTTGGGCTCCCCCACCCCCTGCGTTCCCCCTTCCCCCCCCCCGCAGAACCAGATTTTCAGGCCCTCTCAAAAGTGTGTCAATGTGGGGGGGTTAGTCTTATATCCACGGGGATGATGTTCCACAGGAAGGGAGCCACTACGGAGAAGGCCCTTCTTCTCAGTGCCACCAGATGGACCTTCTTAAGCGAAGGGACCCCCAACATCCCCCCTGCCTCCCCGCTCTGGTGGGTCAGGTGGATGTAACCGAGGAAAGCCAGCCCTTCCAATAAGCTGACCCGGAACCAGGTAGGGCTTTGAAGGCGACAACCAGCACCTTGAATTGGGACCCGGAAGCAAATCGGCAGCCGGTGCAGCCCCTGGAAGAGAGACTATCCATCTGCAGTCCTAGACGTGCACAAAACCACCCGCCACATTTTGAACCGATCAAAGTTTCTGGATGCTCTTCAAGGGCAGCCCCAGGTAGAGCGTATTGCAGCAGTCAAGACAGGAGCTGACTAGGGTGTGGGTGACCGTCAACGAGGATTGTTGGTCCGTGAATTCTGTGAAGATGATTATTTTAGTGGGGGGGGGGCAGCTGGGGTGGGAGAGCCAAAAAAGACTCCATTAACCCCCATCCCCATTTTGTCTCTTGGGAAGCCTCCTTGCAGAGGGGAAAGGCTTTTTTTGGGGGGGGGGAACTGCCCCCTATCTGAAAAAAGGCACCTCCCACCCCAATGCCCCCTCCCCCTGTATTGCTACCAGCAGTGAGCCACTACGAGCAGCCGGCGCCCTCTGCTGGCCAGCAGCGGAACCGCAGATGGACAAGAAAAGAGCCGAAGTTGGTTTGAAGGCTATCAACAAACATCTGGATAGGGGTGCCATGCCTTGACCTGTCTAGTTTCTTTTGCCCAAGTTTTGTGGCTAAACCTCCTGTGGTTTCTTCGGTTTGGGGCTTGGTGCGGTGTATGAAGTCAAGCTTGCCATCAAGGCTTGTTCAGGGGACCATGATGAATTACAATAATAGTTTATGGGTTGTTAAGAAAACTGCATTTGTGTTCGCAAGCAGGTCCCACTAGCAGCAGAAAAGTCACTGCTTTTACAAATCAAAAAAGTGTGGTTTTGTTTTTAAGAAAGATTTCTTTGGGGACCAGAAACACTTCCAAATGATTTCACAAAGCTTGACAGACAAGTTTGCTTCTCCTGGGATACTAAGCCAGGGTTTCTCAAATTTCTCACGTGTGGACGTCAACCCCCAGAATTCTCCAGCTAGCCATGAATGGTAGGGCTGGAAGGGAGCAGAAGGATCACTTAATGCTGTGTCGCTCAACCTCGGCAACTTTAAGATGGGTGGACTTCAATTCCCAGAATTCCCCAGCCAGCCACTGGATCGAACCCAAGTCTGCCCACCGTGCAAGCTGGCTCTAAGCCTGTGTGAGACCCACCAAGCAGTCTGGAAAATGCCAGCCTGGAGAGGCCAGCTCCATGTTCCCCCCCTTCCCAGTTGCCCCACCAAAATGGCCATGGAGGATAGGGCCCAGCCTCCGGAGGTGGAGAGGGGACTTGCCCACTGCAGTGCAGGAACCGGGCACATCCCAACCCCTGTTAACACTGTTAACCACATTGTCTAGATGGCATCCAGTTGAGGCCCACGGCAACAGTTGTGTTGTCAAAAGAAGGCATTTTGCCTGAAGATACTAAAGTGCCTTGGGTGTAGAAGTCACGAAGGCAATGGCATGCCAACCCAATCACGTGATGGGGATGTTGGTGATCCAGAAAAGAATGTGCAATGGACCCAGATGTTTCCACCACAGGTCCAACATCTAAAGTGAAATGTTTTGTCTTGGGTTTGTTCTCTCCTGCTTGAGCAGGGGCTGGACTAGAAGACCTCCAAGGTCCCTTCCAACTATTCTATTCTATCCTATCCTATCCTATCCTATCCTATCCTATCCTATCCTATCCTATCCTATCCTATTCTGTATTTCTATTCTGCATTCTATTCTAATTCTCTAATTCTAATAATACTAATTCTAATAATTCTCATTCTCATTTTACTCTTCGTGGAGTTGAGTTCTGGCTGAGGGTATTCCTCACCTGAACAGGTAAGGGAGAAACATCCCAGAAAAAATCACCAAACTGGTCGTGGAAGACATTTATTCTCTTTAGGGGGCATCAAGGTCAGCTTCCCATTCAAAGGAGGGCAGGCCATCACTAGAAGCTCCTGCAGATGCCCCTGGATGAACAGCTGCATCCCAGGGGACGCCACAGCCCCGTAGACTCCAGCGCCCACCTTGAGGATGTTGCCCAAAGTTCTTGGGAGCCCAGCGGCCCTGCTGCCCTTAGAGCAAGCCCAGGAGGGCTGAAGCGAGCAAGAGAGTCACGGCTGAGTGGAAGGCCAAGGTCTCTCCTGACGACGCGTAGTACCTGGCCACTGCTTCATTGGGGTTGCCGTTGACAGGATCAAACCACATCTGGATGCAGCGTCCACTTCCCCGGGAAAATTCGGTGTGTTTGTAAGAGTTGCTCCAGATTTTCTCGCACAAATCTTGGGGAGTCGGGAACACTCTCTTCATCTTCTGACACATTGCGCCCGCCGGACAACGGTTGATTTCTGGGACACAAAGGAGGAAGAAGAGTTTAGGATCTCCTGCTTGAGCAGGGGGTTGGACTAGAAGGCCTCCAAGGCCCCTTCCAACTCTGTCGTTCTCTTAAAAGTTGGGAGGAACAAGGTTTCTTAGGGAAGGTGCCAAGCGGATTCCTGGCTGCTTGACGGAATTTAAACCCCTCCGTGCCAGCTAACGCGGGACAAAGCAGCCCACCAGCCCAGAGCTGGGAAAAAGGGGGCCCAGGTCCACTGTTTGGAAGAAGGACCTCCACCCCCTCCACAAACCCGCTGGGTCTTCAAAATTTAGTGGCACCCCTGGGTCCTCTGGGCAAAGGTCCCTGCCTTATTCCTCGGCAGCCTTTCCTACGTCAACGTTGGGGGAAGGGGCTCAGCCCAGCTAGGTGGCCGCTGATCCCCGTTCTTGGGGCCCGTGGCGAGGGGGGAGGGGGAGGAGCAAGAAGAGGTGATTGAGCCCCCTGACTTGTGGTCCAGTTCCAGCCTTTGTGCCAGTTCTCCTTGCAGGTCAGGTCATCCTGGCAGTCCTCCCACCAGCCCTCGCAGTCTTCCCGGCACAGCGGCACGTCCAGGATCCTCTCCTTCCGCCAGCTCTCATCCGCCTGTGTGCAGAGGGGAACATCTGTAGCACGGGGTGGAAATGAGGGGGCCTTGGTGCTCTCTGAGCTGGGGGTGGGTTTCTTGCAGATGTTTCATGGCCCTGCTAGGTAATATCATCAATGCTAGAAGGGTGCAGGATTTGAGGGGGGAGGAGGAGATAAAATGTCTGTGTGGTCCCTGGTACTGAGCTGGGTGGTTTTCTTGCAGACTTCTCATGGCCCAACTAGGAAACATCATCAGGGAAGGAAGGAAGGAAGGAAGGAAGGAAGGAAGGAAGGAAGGAAGGAAGGAAGGAAGGAAGGAAGGAAGGAAGGAAGGACTGTGGTGCTCTCTGAGCTGGGTGGTTTTCTTGCAGATGTTTCATGACCCAACTAGGGAACATCATCAGTGCAGGAAGGAAGGAAGGAAGGAAGGAAGGAAGGAAGGAAGGAAGGAAGGAAGGAAGGAAGGACTGTGGGGTCCTGGGTGCTCTCTGAGCTGGGTGCTTTTCTTGCAGACGTTTCATGACCCAGCTAGGGCACATCATCAGTGCTGAAGGAGGAAGGAGGAGGAGGAAGAAGGAAGAGGAGGGAGGGAGGGAGGACTGACTGTGCTCTCTGAGCTGGGTGGTTTTCCTGCAGATGCTCCATTACCCAAACTAGAGGACATCATAACCCAAACCAGCACTGATGATGTTCCCTAGTTTGGGTAGTGAAACATCTGCAAGAAAACCACCTGGCTCAGAGAGCCCCAAGGTCCCCCCACCCCCGCACCTGTGAGCATAAGGAAAAGATGGGGGGGGGTCCTTCCACTTCAGCTCCTCCCATTGCCTGGACTGACGGCTGGCCTAAAGCCAGCTCCATCCTGCTTTCCCCTAGATCTGTGGGGCCACCTCCCCCTAGAACCACAGGAGGCGTCCAACTGCCGCCAACCTGGGGGTCCAGGAACCCAAGTCCTCCCCCTCCACGATTCCACCTGACAGCTCTCGGCCTGGGGGAGTCAGGACCAAGCCCAGCCTGGCTGCCCACCTTGTTAATCCAGGGCCCCAAGTTGGGGGAGCATTCGTAGAGACAGGTGTCCTGAATGAAGTGCTTCTTGCATTTATCCGACATGATGCCGCAGTGGTTCCAGTCGAAATTGTACAGGTAGGAGGTATCTTCGTGGGCCCCTTGAGTTGTGTTGAGTGTGCAGCAGGCGTTGTCTTTCCAGGGGGAGCACTGGGGGAAGAGAAGCAAAGAGAGGGGCTGGATTGAACCGAGACGGTTCTGATGTCCTCTTTAAGGTGGGGCCTCTTCTCCTAGAAGTTCTCGGGTTCCCACTACAAACCAGCAGCGTTCCCAGTCCAGCCAGGAGGATTCCCCCTGAAAGTGGAGCTGACTCAGGAAGATGGGACAGGTGGGCATCTGCAAAGGGGCTCTCCTGCTCTTGCTAAAGTTTTCTGCAGAACAAGGACTGCAGGTCCTCAAGCAACGTCCTTCAAGGCTGCAGGTGGGAGCCTGCAAAACATCTTTCCGTTAAGCTACTGTGGGAAGTCAGAGAAAGAAAGATTAAAAGGGCAGACGAATATGTTTCCTCAAAGGATCTTAAAGAGGCAGAAAAGCATGCCCAGTTTTTCTTCATCACCCCAAGTCTCCCTCCCCCGAGCAGAAAGCAGCTCTGTAGAAATGCAGATGTGATAATCCATTCAGGAAAGTTGAAGCTAGACGATTAAGAAGAGAAAGGCACCTGAAATCTACATAGCCCACCCAAAGTCTAAGACAGGACATAATAGGATTAACCCACAGGTGCCAAAGGGACACAGGTCAGAAGACATGGCACAGGAAATACAAAGCCTCAAACAGGAACAGGAAACAACTCCAAACAAAAAAGCCCCAGAGGGTATAAAAACCCACTCCCTACATGTGCTCACTCTCTCGTTTTCATCCAGAGCCATCTTCCTGTCTGGCTCTCCTCTTCAATAAACTGCAACCTTCTTCCTAAAGTAGTCTCCATGTTTGTTTATTCCCGGCTTGGACTGAACCACGATGAAGACTTTTCCTTCAGCAATTTGTTGAAGGAAAAGTCTTCATCAATACTTAAGATATCCTTCAATAGTTTTCAAAAATTCTTGCTTTTCCAAAAGGCAACTGGGCTTTTCTTGGTTTTACTCCTGGAAAATGTTACACTCTTCTCGCGCAAGAAGCTTCTTCTGTTCTGGAGAAATTCTGAAGCTTCTTGGATGAGGAGAAAAACGTTTTTGAGGAGAAAAACCGAGGATGTCCAGCTGCTTTTGGAAAAAGCACCTCTGGGACAACCAGGACCGAGAATCTCCCGAGACGTGTGTGAACAAGGAAGTTTACACTCTCTTCCTGTCATCTCACAACGTACTCCGTTCTGCGCCTTCAGCCTCTAAGCTTCGGAGTTAAAAGCAGGGGTCTTCCAACTTTTGGCCCTTTGATGACTTGTGGACTTCAACTCTCAGAATTCCTCAGCCAGGCACGCGTACAATCCGACTTCCAACAGCTCATTTAGTGACCATTCAAAGTCACAATGGCACTGGAAAAAGCGACTTAGGACCATTTTTCACACTTACGACCGTTGCAACATCCCCCCCAGGTCACATGATCAAAATTCGGACACATGGGCAAGCGACTCATATCTACGATGGTTGCCGCGTCCCGGGGGGTCAGGGGCGGTCACGTGGTCCCCTTTGGCGACCTTCCGACAAGTGAAATCAACGGGGAACACGGCTTCACTTAACAACCGTGTGAACTGCAGTGTTTCACTTAACATCACGGCAAGAAAGGTCATGAAATGGGGTAAAAGATCAATGAACAATTTTTTTTCACTTAGCAACATAGATTTTGGGCCCAGTTGTGATCGTAAAGTCGAGGGCTACTTGCATATGGGCTGAGGAAATCTCTCTGGGTCAGCCCCTGGGCTTCTCAATTTGGACAGCCGTTTGAAATGGTATAGGGTTTCCTGGCTGAGCAGGGGGTTGGACTAGAGATGATCTCCAAGATCCTTTCCTATTATTAATTAATTAAATAATAATAATAATAATAATAATAATAATAATAATAATAATAATAATAATAATAATAATAATAATAATTATTATTATTATTATTATTATTATTATTATTATTATTATCCCAGCGGTGGTGAGGTCTCCCCAGTGCCCCTTCGGCCCCGGCTCGCTACCTGTTCATGCAGCTTATCCTCCGGGCCCGGCTTGCTCTTCTGGTGCTTGGCATCCATGCACACGTTGAGCATAGATTCCTGGGCAGTTGCCATCGCCAGGACCAAGAGCAGCACCTGCCCCATGGCAAGCATCATCACCCTGCCGGGGGGGGGGGGGAGAAGGGAAAGAGAGAGAAAGTTAGAGAGGAGGGGAGCCTGCTGGGGGTGGGAGGATTCCCTGACCCACACCGGGAATAGGGCATCCAGTTTTGGTCACCACGATATGAAAAGAGATGTTGGAGACTCTGGAAAGAGTGCAGAGAAGAGCAACAAAGATGATCGGGGGACTGGAGGCTGAAACATACGAAGGACGGCTGCAGGAAGGGAGCATGTCCAGTTCAATGAAGAGAAGGACCAGGGGAGACGTGATAGCAGCCTTCCAACACTTGAGGGGGTCAGCCTATTTTCCCAAAGCCCCTGAAGGCAGGACAAGAAGCAACGGATGGAAACTGACCAAAGAGAGAAGCAACTAAACTATGTGTAGTCTAACGAAGAGAAGGGTGAGGGGTGACATGATAGCAGTGTGCCAGTCTCTCAGGGGCTGCCCCAAAGAAGAGGGAGTCAAGCTATTCTCCAAAGCGCCCGAAGGCTGGACAAGAAGCAAGGGATGGAAACTCACCAAGGAGAGAAGCAACCTGGAACTAAGGAGAAACTTCCTGACAGTGAGAACAATTAACCAGTGGAACAACCTGCCTCCAGAAGCTGTGAATGCTCCAACACTGGAAGTTTTTAAGAAGAGACTGGACAGCCATTTAATTTTAATTTAATTTAATTTATTAATATTTCTATACCGCCCTTCTCCCGAAGGACTCAGGGCGGTGTACAGGGCAAGAATAAAAAACATAAAGTTACAAAAATTAAAAAGTAATTAAATACATGCCCATAAAAAACAATAAATACATTAATTTGTCTGAAATGGTATAGGGTTTCCTGCCTGAGCAGGGGGTTGGACTAGATGACCTCCAAGGTCCCTTCCAACGCTGTTATTCTGTTTTGGTCTCGACACCCAAACGTCTAAGATAGCAGAAATCCTAATCCTTTGAAGTTCTTTGAAATTATAGATGGGGGGGTGGCGACATACAGAAGAGGATTTCGCAAAGTCTCCACAGGACCAAGCTCCTTCCCCAGTTTGGATGGGGTTGGGTTTTGGGGTCTTTGCACCCTTCCCCCCCCCCCCGAACTTATTGACTGCACCCATCCTCTTTTCATTTTGGGGTGCAACAGATGTCAACGCTGCTCACATTGGATGTTCTTGCTTTGACAACAGATGGAAATGTAGCCATTTTTTCTTTGTCTTTTAGAGTTCATTGATGCTGGGAGGGGTGGATGTGAATGAGAATCCAGCCAGACATAACAACACTAAACGTAGCACGAGAATCAAGGTTACTGAGCCCAGAGCTGATAAAGAATTGGCAGGCTGGAGAGCAAGCCCACGCTTCAAGCTATATGGGGGATGTGATTTATGACTGTTAATTGGAGGAGGGAATTGCACTTTGTTACTTCGTATGGTGGGGGGGATTTAGTTTCTGGTTTTGACTATGTAGTGCTGATACTTTGTTTCCTGAATAAAAGGTACTTTAAGGTAAACAATGCCTTGAAGTTCTTTTGAAGGGTTTCATCTGTCAGAACCATGACAACAGGCTGAAAAACTATCAGAGGATGGAAAAAGCTTCAACCTGAATTTCTTTTCAAGACCAAGGAAGACTATCATATCACAAAGCTATTATCTATTGATTACTAAAAGTTTCTTTAGGAGGGAGATGGGCAGTCTCTAAATGTGACATAAATATAAAATATCCAGTTCTTTTTTTAAAAAAGTCTGTAAATCTACCAACAAGGAACTGGAATTTTTTTTTAAAAAAACAATAACCCCTTCCCCATCCCCAAACTAGGAGCATTTTAAAAAAAAAGACTTGTTTAAACGCAAAGCATGTTGCAAAGCAAACATTAAATCTGAAACTTTACCAAAGAAATATTTGCATGTGTGGAGTTGAAGACTCTCAACGGAAATTTAAAAATGGAAAGCAAATATTAGTAAAAGAACGAGAATTTCCAGTAATTAGGGCCTGTGGTGGTATGAATGGTTCCTAAATCCCATTTCTTCTTTATAATATAAAAGGAAAACCAGGACTCAGATGCAGGTTGCCTCAAGCCATGATGTAATTAACCAAGTTGCATTAACCCATGATGCATTTAACCTGGTTTCCAGAACTAACCATAATTGGCAGAGAAGAAGCTGAGCAGATTCACCTGGCTGCTGGAGGGGCTCCCTTCCAGCAAATCATTGGCCTGCTGGGAAGGAGAGAGAGGACCCTCACCCCTATTATTTGGTGGGCAACAGGTTGAGGAATCAATTCCTTGGCTTACCACACAATAAAAGTGGGCTTTTGCCTCCAAAGTCCCACCCCTGGATGATTGCTCAAGCTAACGGGGATTGGGAGATTAGGAAAAAAACCCTTCTTCTCTAGAAGACTCTGGGAGATGGAAAGGAGGGGGGATTTATCTCTATCCCACCTTTGTAATGTTTATAAACAACTGAAGGCTATTTATATTTCGCACACTTTCCTCCTATTTCCCCACAACAGCCCCGAGGTGGGTTGGTTGGGCTGAGAAATTGAGAAGGACCCAAAGTCAGCCAGCTGGCTTTCCTGCCTAAAGCAGGACTAGAACTCACATCTCCCAGCGTCTGCCAGCTTTCGGGCCTAAGACTTCAACTCACAGCCTCCCCACTTTCAAGTCTGGTGGCTTAACCGTACAGAGACCAAACTGGGTCTCTGGAGCACTAACAACCATAGACCCCACTGGCTGATAAAGAGGCTTAATCTAGAACTTGGCCACTTCAACTCCCAGAATCCCCCAGCCAGCTTGCCAAGCCAAGACACACACACACACACCACATATGCCACAGCAATCTCTGGTAAGTAGAGCCCCGAGGCTCTTCCCCACCCCTCAGTTGGAGTCCTTTGATGGAGAAAAGGGCTGCCTGACCCAAGGTGCCTCTTACCTGTGTATGGGAGCTGCTGGTCAGAAACGCCCTCCTTCCCGCTTTAATAGCCAAGGCTGGCCGGTTGCAGGTGGGGTCAGCACAGGTGAAGGGTCGGCTGCAGAGGGGGAAGATCAGAGGCCTGGGAGGACAAGAGCTGCAGCTGCCTCTCACGCAGAGGGATCGGTCCAAAGATCAGGCGATAACTCCTTGGGCAAGGATCCAGTCTCCCGTCTTGGACTTTTCCCCCTGCCCTGCTCAGGGGTCATAAAGCAGGCAGGAGTCCTCTCCGGGGTAGGAGGGGGGAAGGGGGCTGCTCCCCACAACCCTCTCAGGTAGTCAATCCCTGTGATGGGTGTTGTAGTCCAGCAGACCTGGGGGGTTATCAAAGGGGGAAGAACAGGATCTTGAGTTAAACCTGCAGGGGTTTTTACTCAGAGGAGTCCCAGGTGTGGGGAGGGGGTTGTGTAAGCTGCTTAATCAGGATTATTCTGGATCAAAAGCCGTTGTACTGTAATTAAGACTTCTATGGTCTATATAAGCAGATGTCGTTAACATTAACAGCTCTCTCTCCAGATAGTTGCTCATGGAAACACCTTTTATCATCTAAAAATACCTTTATTGCTTGTAGAGTAGGATACAACAGGTGGGGTGCGTTAAGATGATGTCTGAAGCATTCCCAAGGTATCTCCAAGGTCAGAAAATGGTAATACTCCCAGTGTCTGCACGTGTCTGCTGTTGTCACATGTTAGCTGGTTAACGGAGGAGGAGGAGGAGGAGGAGGAGGAGAAGATTCTCCATGGACAAAGGAGGAGGAGGAGGAGGGTCCATCCCAGAAAGGGGAGGGAAGAGGAAATACATGGTAGGGTAGGAGGGTCTGACTGCCCACATTGCAATTTCTCCCAAAACAGCCACGTGGTGGCAGCACAAGGATAGCGGGAACCCCCAGCAAAGGAGTCACCCTAGACTAGGGGTAGGCAACCTTGGCTCTTTTACGACTCATGGACTTCAACTCCCAGAATTCCTGAGCCAGCCTGGCTCAGCTTGGAAGCCTCTCCCTTTCCCCTCAACATGACTAGTTGAGGAATTCTGGGAGTTGAAGTCCACGAGTCATAAAAGAGCCAAGGTTGCCTACCCCTGCCCTAGGGGCTTGGCCTCCTCCTTTTTAACCTCACTTTCCTTTTTGCTGTTTATCAATGTCATGCAAACACAAATGCCTCTTGGGCCAATCCAAAAAAGTTAATTCAGCAAAAAAGCCAAACCAACAACGTTCAATTGGTAAGGCAAAATTCAGTTTGTTTGGTGTGTAGACTAAGTCTGTCGAATTTACCCAGTCAGAGTGGCTTGAAAAGCACTGCTTATAGTTAAGTTGTGGTTTGATCATCCAGCCAAGCATGGTTTATTCATTAAACCAGGATTAAATCAGGATGTAGCAAATTTCAATCTTACTCTCGAAAAAAATTCTTGCTGAGACATATTCAGGCCCACAGAAATAAGAAAGGCCACTTTTTTTCAGTGTGGGTGTTATGTTTGTGTGAAAGCTTTGACTGATTAAAGCTATGATGGATGACAGAGATCAAAAGCTATGGGCCCCATCTAGAATAGAATAGAGCTGGAGGGGACCTTGGAGGTCTTCTAGTCCAGCCCCCTGCTTAAGAAGGAGAACCTATACCATTTCAGACAAGTGACTGTCCAACCTCCAGTGATGGAACATTCACAACATCTGGAGGCAGCTTCTGTCCTGGTAGGATGTGTCCCAAAGATTGTAAGTAGGGAGGGAGGGAGGGAAAGAAGGAAGGGAGGAGGAAAGGAAGGAAGAAGAGAAAGGGAGGAAAATAGACAAGAGGAAAGAAAAAGGAAAGAAGGAAATAGAGAAGGAAGGAAACCAAATCAGAAAAAGGAATGATTAAGATATCTGATTTTCTGACATGAAATGGGTGAAAACTGTCAGGGGAAAAAACTTGGTAAAGATAAAAAAGACAGCACACCACAAGAAGTCTCACTTTAGGACCAAGAGGTTTATTGAATTTTAGAACAAAAAAACAAATATATATATGTGTATATATATATATATATATATATATATATATATATATATATATATATATATATATATATATATATATATATATATATATATATATATATATATATATATATATATATATATATATATATATATATATATATATATATATATATATACATATACATATATATATATATATATATATATATATACATATATATATATATACATATATATATATACACATACATATATATATACATATATATATATATATACATATATATATATACATATATATATATACATATATATATACATATACATATATATATACATATACATATATATATATGTGTGTTTATATATATGTGTGTGTGTGTGTATATATATATATATATATATATATATATACATATATATATATATATATATATATATATATATATATATATATATATATATATATATATATATATATATATATATATATATATATATATTCCAGAGCCCATTGCAAGGAGGACCAAACCCACAATCAATCAAGGGAGTGACAGCTGGTGATCAAATGGCACCCACCCCTTTTCAGTGTCACTCTTTCATACCTTAAAACCACAAGCACATGACTTCGGAGATTCCAACAAGAGCTAAATCAGTTCCTCGTTCTTTCTTCTGACCTCGATGTTCCACATTACCGTCATAACACGTGTCGTTATGGAACCTACATACCAGTTGTATTTATTTTATTTTATTTTAATTCCATTTATATCCCACCCTTCTCCAAAGACTCAGGGCGGCTTACAAGCTTAGCAGTATCCTTCATTCTATGTATATGCCTGCTTATTAGGGCTTCCCCCCCCCAAGCGGCATTATTACAAAGTCAGCTTAATTGCCCCCAACAATCTGGGTCCTCATTTTACCTACCTGGGAAGGATGGAAGGCTGAGTCAACCTTGAGCCTGGTGGGATGCGAACCTGCACTAATTGCAGGCAGCTGGTATTACTTAAGGAGGCATTGGCCCACTGCTCCACCAGTTCCTTAATTCCTCGTGTATTCGTTTCATATTCTAACTAAAGAAATATGCAAGTTTGCAAAAGCACACTGTTATGGAAAAAAAACCACACTCCATAGCTTTGGTTACATATATTTCCACAGTAGGCATAAGGGCTCAACTTGATCAATACACTTGACTATTTTTCCCCAAGAGGGGCTTGAGCAGACGCAAGCAGATATTAATAAAATTATTCTTCTTACAATACTTATGAGGAAATGAAGATGTAGCTTTAATTGCAGACAAAAGAGCTAAATTCTATATCAGAAATAATAGACTGAGGTCATCTAGGTTTTTCTAAGTGGGTAGAAAAATAGGAATCCACACCTGGGCAGGTTATGCTTCCTAAAAGAAGAATCAGAAGTGAATTTTGAGGAAAAAATATGTGATTCTCAACAACTACTTATTCAGTAGATAGATGATGGACAGATTAGACAGACAGACCCAATGCCACCACTCCTCTGCCCTTCATGCCCCCTGCCAACCAGTAAGTCCCTGACCTGCCAGCGAACCCACAGACAATAAAAAAAAAGAACACAACAACTTTTCTGCTGATTCTGACATGTAGGCTGAGAATGACTTAAGATAAGAAGTTGGCAAACCTCAGCAACTTAATTAAATATGAAAGTTCCTCACAACCGGAACAGGTTTCCTTCACCACTCAAGCCCATCATCCTTGACTCACAAAAGGCAACAGTTGCAGACAATCCTGTAGCAAGTTACATTTGCTCCCTACCGACCTGAAATGCCCTCTGACAATCCCTAGATTTTGGGGCCACGGTCAAGCCGGTTTCCCTAGCGACAAAAGAGGAATTTCTCTATAAAAACATAGCGGCCTTTTTCCCCCCTGTAGCCACCTTCCATTACTAACTGTTTTGTTGTCAAATAAACTTCACCTTTTTCTTTTCTTTTATGCTTTTGAATAAACTTCCTGCTTGAGCAGGGGGCTCGACTAGAAGACCTCCAAGGTCCCTCCCAGCTCTATTCTATTCTACCTCTGCTTCAGGCAACTGTCCTTTGTTTTCTTGGAAAATCTGACTCAGATCTGAACAGAATTTCTTCTGAGAGAGAGAGAGAGAGAGAGAATCAGAGACCAAGTACAGGTAATAACAACAACAATAATAAGAGTTGGGAGGGACTTTGGAGGTCATCTAGTCCAACCCCCAAACCCTATGCCACTTCAGGCAAATGGCTGGCCAGTCTCTTCTTAAAAACTTCCAGTGTTGGAGCATTCACCGCTGCTGGAGGCAAGGAGTTCCACTGGCTAATTGTTCTCAATGTCAGGAAATTTCTCCTAAGTAGTCCTCAACTTATCACAATTAAGCCCAACATTTCTGTTGCTAAGCGAGACAGTTGTTAAGTGAGTGTTGCCCCATTTGATGACTTTTCTTCAGGGTTGCTGAGCCGGGCGGGCGGGCGGGCGGAGGCCGCCAGGTTGCAAAAATATCTTCTTCCTTCTTATTTTGAAATATTTTGCTTGGGAGAAGCACGTGGCTTCCTTGCGCAGGCGCACTGCGCGCTGCCCGGGCAGATGAGCCTCCGTTTGTGCGCACGCGCAGTGCCTACTTTGAAAGCCTTGGAGAGAAATCCCAAGAGGGACGGCGCTTAAAAAGCACACGTGATTGGCAAGCTGCGGTGTCGCTCTAGGACGTAAAACGTAAAACTCTTCGCGTTGAAAACCAGGGACCGGAAGTACCGTTTCAAAAGGCTTCCTAGAGCGACGGAGAAACTTCCGGCTGTTTCCCCCCCCCCCCGGTCTCCAGCATCCTAAAAGAGTTCGCTTCCGGGTTGCGGCGGGAGCACTTCCGGTTGTGCTTCTCCCGGCTTTCAGCCTCCTACGGTAGCAGGTGAGGCTCCCTTGGCGCCGGCGAATGCCCAGTTCGGGAAGCGACCGGAAGGCCCGCCTACGAATCCCGGAAGCTCCCGAGTGATTTGTGTTTGAGCCCGGCCTACCTCGCAGGGTTGTTGTTTCGGGGCAAATGAAGGGGGGGAGCCTTCAGAAAGGCGCGGGGGCAGCTTGAAGGGGCGCCTGGACGGCCCGGGAAGACCCTCGAGCTGCTTGGAGGCGCTTTGACGCCCTTGTGGAGCCCCGAGTTGAAAGCTGGTTTTGAAAATTTAAGTTGAAATCCATTTATTTTATTTATTATGAAATTTATTTGCCATATCAAGCGATTCTGGGCGGCTACAGCATAGCAACATTTAAAAAAAACACATTAAAAACATTAGATATAAAATGACAAAGTAGATAAATTAAGACCATTGAATGAAATTGAGCCTATTTCATTGATTACTTACTTAATTAGTTTTTTTTTAAATCTCTCATTTATTACCATTATAAGTAAGTCCGGGCTGCTAATGTCCATAATCATCCTCCCTCCCTCCTCTTTTCCCCCACTACAACAACCCTGCGAGGTGGGCTGGTCTGAGAGACGGAGAAGGAGCGGGGGGCGGGGTTCCCATCTCGCAGGCAAAGGCTTTTTGGTCAAAGAAACGCCGCTTTTCCTTAAAAACAGAGGCTTTCCCATAAAGCTACCTCCCGCCACAATGAAATAAAAGCAGAAGCGACTCTTGCCATTAAATCAGTGCCGCCTTTTAGCAAATGGACCTTCTCCACCGCCTCCATCCATCCCATCTTCTTTTTCCTCCAGAAAGTAACCATTAAAAATAGCGTTTCTTGAGTTGGGCGGCTTAACCGTGGGTGGACTACAACTCCCAGAATTCCCCAGCCAGCTGGCTGGGGAATTCTGGGAGTTGAAGTCCACCCACGGTAAAGCCGCCCAACTCGAGAAACACAGATTTAAAAGGAAAAAGTGCTCAATTTGCAGTTCCTGGCTTCCATAATTAAAGCACAGGGAGGCTTAATTGGCACCGGATCTGCAGGGGCCTGAATGGTGGGGATCCCTTCCTGCCCACCCCCAACCCCAATGCTTTTTCCTTCTGTTTGAGGGTCTCTCATCAAGCCCCTCTTTCTGACCCTCAGGGAAGCCATGTCCACGCTCTTCCCTTCCCTCTTCCCGCGCGTCACCGAGGCTCTGTGGTTCAACTTGGACCGGCCTTGCGTGGATGAGAACGAACTGCAGCAGCAGGAGCAGCAGCACCAGGCCTGGGTGAGTGTGTGTGTGTGTGTGTGTGTGCGCGCGCACACGCGCAAGCACCATCCTTTTCTCCCCCCACCTTACGCCCCCAATGTTGCTCTGACATTGAGTTTCCTTCTGGCTTTTCTCTTCTCTGTAGCTGCAGAGCATAGCTGAAAAAGACAATAATTTGGTGCCAATTGGGAAACCAGCCTCGGAGGTAAGAGCCACTTCACTCCTGGTTGGAGGGGGGAAATCTGTAGCTTTTTTAAAAAAAAATGTATTTAATATATAAAATGCAAAGAAAAATAGAAATAAGGGATTAGGGGAAGGAGAAAGGGAGGGGGGAAAGAAAATGTGAGGTACAAGGGGGAAAAAAGAAAGAAAAGGCGTTGGCTTTCGACTGTTTTTAGCAGAGTACAAGATTAAAAACATTCTAGCCTCAACTTATTGCTTTTACATCTTAGTATATAACTAGCCATTTCTATAACAACGTGTCTAATCGACAAAACCAAAGTCAAGATTTCATTTTTTCCCCGTCACAAGCACAAAATCCAGAAGTGATATTCAAGTAAAAAAACATGCTTAATGTCAGAATCCATTGGGTCCTGACACTTAAATATATTCCCCTCTTTGAATAAACTGATCAATTTAACCATTCCTGCTTTGTCTCCCTTGCTATGGAAATAATGTGTATTTCTGTTTGCGCCTAATAATCTTTATGAACTTTATAGGGTTTCCTGCCTGAGCTGGGGGTTGGACTAGATGACCTCCAAGGTCCCTTCCAACTTTTATTATTATAAATAATAATGTTATAACTATTGCCATTTTTGTTAACGAGGTTCACTGTATTCTTTCAGATTCTTTGCCCTTGCAGGGAAAAATACTTTTTTTCTTTTACCCTCTTTTAAAATGCTACACTTTTCTTTACACATATTTCTCAAATCAAAACTTTCCTTTTTTAAAAATAAATATTTTATTAGTTTTCTACTTTTTTTTTACAAACAAGTGCTTAATAAACAACTTGTTGAATGGGTCCATTAGTAATTCCGTGGTACGTATAAGTTTCTTCAAACTAAATCCAATATTACATCATCCAATATCTCCTCTCTTCTTCCAGTAATAAACAAATATATCTTGGTCTGAAACTAAAAATGATTGGGATATTTTGAATACAGATAGGAAATTAAAACTGGGGGGGGGAAGCGAAAATAGGATACTGACTGACTAAATGGATATTGAGTGCAAATGCATTCAAAGATACGTTTTGGTAAGAAAAGATATTTTAAACTGATTTCATTTACCGGTATTTAGATTTATATACCGCCCTTTCCCGAAGGACTCAGGGCGGTTTACAGGGTATTTAAAAGAAAATCAATACAAACGTTAAAACAAATTTAAAAAGATTAAATAAAACCCTGGAAAAAATAAAAAACCCAGTTAAAATTAAAATTAAAAAATTCTCAGCCTGGGCCAGAGAGCTCGAAGAGCCAGGTCTTCAGGTCCCGGCAGAATGAACGGAGGTCGGGGGCAGTCCTCAGCTCCGCAGGCAGCTGGTTCCACAGGGCAGGCGCACCCACTGAGAAGGCCCTCCCCCTGGGTGTTACCCGCCGGCAATCTTTAACCAGCGGTACCCTGAGCAGACCCTCCCTGTGGGAGCGCACTGGACGATGGGAAGTTGATGCCGGCAGCAGGTGTTCCCTCAAATATCCCGGACCCAAGCCATGTAGGGCTTTATAGGTCATCACCAGCACCTTGAATCTCACCTGGAGGGCAACCGGAAGCCAATGCAGCTCGTGGAGTAGAGGTGTTACATGGGAGTATCGGGAAACCCCCATCACAACTCGCGCGGCTGCATTCTGCACCAGCTGAAGCCTCCGAGCGGTCCTCGAGGGCAGCCCCATGTAGAGAGCGTTGCAGTAGTCTAAACGGGAGGTCACGAGCGCATGGGTGACTGTGCGTAGGGCATCTCGGTCCAGGTAGGGTCGCAACTGGCGCACCAGGCGAACCTGGGCAAAAGCCCCCCTGGTCACAGCTCCTATATGGTCTTCAAAATTGAGCCGGGAGTCAAGGAGGACGCCCAAGTTGCGAGCCCTATCAACTGATATCATTGATACCATCAGAAAACTGTAACAAATGCTGATATTCAACCGCATATCTTCTTAATAACAATAAGAATTGTATTTGCTTAATGGGGTAAAATCAAAACTTTCTAATACATCTTTCTAACTTCTTAATGTACTGGCTTTGAACTTTGGTATTCAATTTGGATCCTTTCCGCTACAGGGGGAATCTGTGACTTGACAGGTGGAAATTTGGAATAGTGGAGCTTTTAAATTCACCCATTGCAGAAATTGCAGGAGGAGTGAAACATCAGCTGTCTTAAGAGCATCTTTTCCCACGTACAAATATTATCAGGGGTAGTCCTCAACTTATAACCACCTCTGAGCCCCTTTGCTGAGCGAGACAATTCAGTGAGTCTTGCCCCGTTTTACGACTTTTCTTGCCAGAGTTGTGTAAGTGAATCGTCGTGGTTAGTCACACGGTTGTTAAAGGAATCCGGCTTCCCCCATTGGCTTAGCTTGTCAAAAGGTCGCAAAAAGGGGGATCGCATTGACACTGCAGCAGCCGTCATAAATGCGAGTCAGCTGCCAAGCATCAGAATTTTGATCCCGTGAGCACGGGGATGCTGCGATGGTCATAAGTGTGAAAAACGGCCGCAGGTCACTTTCTTCAGTGCTGTTGTAACATGAGAGGGTCACTAAGCCAAAGGTTGTAAATTGAGGACTACCTGCAAAAGGCTTAAAACCTGGTTCTGCTGGCTGGCTGGGTTCCCCGTTGTGGGGGTGGCTGGAGGGGGCAGAGAGAAGGTCCCCCCACCTCCCTGTCGATTGTTTGGATTTTGTTTTCCGGAATTCCAAGCTGGCCGTGGCAAAGAGGCGATAGCAGTAGCAAGAGCCCTTCGGCTTATATCCCGCTTCACAGTGCTTTACAGCCCTCTCTGAGCGGCTTACAAATGTCAGCGTATCACCCCCAACCATCTGGGTCCTCATTGGCTCAACCTCGGAAGGACGGAAGGCTGAGTCCACCTTGAACCAGTCAGGTTCCTTTCCCCTTAGCAACAGCCCTTAGACTTATATACCGCTTTGCAGAGCTTTACAGCCCTCTCTAAGCAGTTTACAGAGTCAGCCTGTTGCCCCCCCCCAAAAAAAATCTGGGTCCTCATTTGACTGGCTTTGGAAGGCCGAGTTGACCCAGAGCCGGTCGGGATCAAACTGCAGGCCGTGGGAACGCAGAGCCGGCCTGCAATGCTGCCTTCCGCCTGCTGCGACCTGGGGCTCTGACGCTGGCCGCCTCTCCGCTTTGCCTTAGCAGACTTACGACGAGGAGGAGGAAGAGGATGACGAGGATGACGAGGACAGCGAGGAGGACTCCGAGGACGATGAGGACATGCAGGACATGGATGAGATGAACGACTACAACGAGTCTCCCGACGACGGCGAGATTAACGAGGTTGGGCTGCTGAGAATTTGTCCCGCTTTACGGCCTGCTTAGAAGCCCAGGGCGTCCTGCGGGACGAGGCCCCCCCCTGGCTCTGGTGGACATTCGGGGCTAGGCAGAGATGAACAGTCCGAACGTGTTTTTATTTATTTATCTATCAATTGTTTGTGTCCCCCTTTCTTATTTTTACCAATAACTAAGTTAGTAATTTCCAATACACAATTGTCTTCCTGTTTTCCCCACAACAACCTCCCTGTGAGGTGGGATGGGGTGAGAGAGAGACTGGCCCAAAGTCACCCAGGTGGCTTTCAAGTCTAAGCCAGGACTAGAACTCACCACCTCCTGGTGATTGGACCAAAGTCATCCAGATGGCTTTGATGCCCAAGGCGGGACTAGAACTCACCGTCTTTTGGTGATTGGCCCATTCCTGAGGTTATGAGTGCAGGAAGTGCTAGAGAGGCAGAATCAGGCAGGAGGGCCTGTGCCAGAGTTTGCTGTCTGCTAGGGGCAGAGCTGGGGGTCTGTAGCAAGGGTTGCTCTAAGACTTGGGAGACTGGGACTTCAACTCCTAGAATTCCCCTTGGTTAGGGAATTCTGGGAATCGAAGTCCACAAGTCTCAAAGTAGCCCAGCTTGGAGACCCCTGTCCTACAGAGTCGCCTTGCAGCAGCAATGTTCTCCTCCTGAGGGTCCCTCCGCTTTCTCCCTCCCCCCCTCCAGGTGGACATGGAGGGCGCAGAACCGGACCAGGATCAGTGGATGATCTAGACGCCGTGAGAAACACAGGCTGCGGCAAAGGTCAGTCTGCGGATGCCGAAGAGGTCCCTGCGCCTGGCTGCTTGCGCCCACGCCGACATGGCCGTCCTGTGCCCGCCATGACTCCGTGCCGGGAGGGTGGCTGACTGCCTGCCCGCTGCCCCACAGGCTGACCTCCTGCCCTGCTTGGCTGAGCCGTTGAGCAGCGCGAAAGCCTCAAGGACGGAGCCTGCGTCTGCCGCAGCAGGCCAAGGGCTGGGCTGTCTCTCATTCTGTCAGTCGGTGGGCTTTCTGCTGCCCGGAGGAGCTATTTTGTAAATAAATTAAATAAATATTTCTTTTTTTTTTACTCAACCTCTGCTGTTCTGAATCTCCCTCAGGAATAGCACATACCACCACAGTGCAGCCCGAAATATCTGTGGCTCAGCGAGACAGTTTTTTAAAGTGAGTTTTGCCTCATTTTACGACCTTTCTTGCCACGGTTGTTAAGCGAAACACTGCGGTTGTTAAGCGAGCAACACGGTTGTTAAGTGAATCTGGCTTCCCCTGTAGACTTTTCTTGTCAGAAGGTCGCAAAAGGGGATCACGTAACCCCGGGACGCTGTGTCCGTCATAAATACAAGCCGGTTGCCGAGCCTCCGAATGTTGATCACGTGACCACGGGGGATGCTGCAGCCTTTCGTTTAATGACCGTTCTGAGTTAAAACAGCACTGGAAAAAATAACGAGGGAACATTTTGCAACCCATTGCAGGATCCCCTACTCGGGGTCTATTTCCATTCGTGAAAGTGGGGCTGGGGGCTACTGCCGGGAGATGCAACGCCTAGGAGAATTGGTGCTCTGTAAATATTTAATTTTAGCGTTTAAACCGGTTTCTGGCTAGAACTGAACGACAGAACTGAAAGTGTCACACGATAAAGCTGACAGCACAAACCACAAATCGAAGCAAGGCCGAAGGGAACCACAAACAAATATTCCACAACATCTGAGAATTCATAACCCGGCCCTGGGGTCTCCAGCCTTGGCAACTTTTAAGACTTGTGGACTTCAACTCCCAGAAGTCCCCAACCAGAGGCTTCAAACTATGCCGGACACAGATATTTTTTTTACTCTGTTGGGCAATGCTCCTGCTCCATTTCTCCCAGAGTAAGGGATCTTCCTCTCCTCCCTGCCCCTCACTCCAAATCAGGGGTAGGCAACCTTGGCTCTTTTATGACTCGTGGACTTCAACTCCCAGAATTCCTCAGCCAGCAAAGCTGGCTGAGGAATTCTGGGAATTGAAGTCCACGAGTCATAAAAGAGCCAAGGTTGCCTACCCCTGCTCAAGACCCACGTAGGTCAGCTGGGCCATGCCATCGGGGATCCCCCGGAAATACTGGAGGCTGGTCCGGTGGACCCTCCACTTGTACTTCCCACAGGCCTTGGCGTACTGGAGGAAGTGCGGGGCGCCGGGGAAGATGACGTTGTCCGCCAGGATGGTGGCCCCTGGCTGGAGGAGCCCGTGGTCTTCCAGCAGCTGCAGATCGCGGAGGTAGCAGCGCTTCCAGTGGTGCATGACCACCAGGTGGACCTCCGGCAGCAGAAAGGTCTCCTTGAGTAGGGGGATGACCTCCTCGGAGGGGCCCACGATGAGTTCCACCTGCATGGGAGAAGAAAGGTGAGTCCCTCGGAACGGTTCCGGGGGGGGGGGGGAGAAGTCCAGAGGATCTCTGCAGCTCCCTTGGAATCCATGTTCTTGGAAACCAAATGGGGAGAGGGGGTCGGGCGCCTGGTCAAGAAAGGCACCTATCTCCAAGGTGCCCTGAAAAGAGGGGGTGGGCCAGGAGACCAGCTTCAGGTCCCTCAGCCATGGGAAGCAGTTGGGTGGCTCTGGAGAAGTCTCCTTCCCAGGTTGGCTGTGGAAGAAGAATGTGGAGTCCTTGGTGCTCCCTGAGCTGGGTGGTTCTTTTCTGGCAGACGTTTCATGGCCCAACTAGGGAACATCATCAGTGCTAGAAGGGAGGAGGGTTTGCAGAGAGGAGGAGGAGGAGGAGGAGGAGGAGGAGGAGGAGGACTGTGGGGTCTTTGGTACTCTCTGAGCTTATTTTCTTGCAGACTTTTTATGACCCAACTAGAGTGTGTGTGTGCCAAGGTTGGAGACCCCTGGGCTAAATTGTCAATTCTCAGATATTCTGGATTATCCTTGTGTGACCTTTTTCTTTGCTGAAGGCTGGTTTGGCCTGGCACTTACCAGAACAGCTGCCCTTCGTTGGCCAGGGCAGGGGTCTCCAACCTTGGCGACTTTAAGCCTTGATTATCGCTCCCACCCACCAGCCAATACTAGCCTCGCTCGAGGAGACCCGCAGCAGAGCCCAGGATCGCTCACCGTGTCATCGTCAAAGCCAGCCAGCCGAATCGCCTTCTCCGCCACCGATGCCTTGCGCACGTCCATCTCCACGGTGTACAACCGGGCGCCCAACGGCAGCGTCTGCGCCATGAGGATGGAGGCGTAGCCGCAGTAGGTGCCCAGCTCCAGTGCTGTGAGGGGAGCCTGCTGGTAGATCAGATGCTCCAGGATCTTTGCTAGGCGCCCAAGAAAGGCCGAAGGGGAAAGGTGAATGAACGCCGGAAGGAGAAGAGCTTCGGAATATACAGAGTGACAGAATTGGAGTGGACCAGCCCCCCGCTCAAGCAGGAGACCCTCTACCATTCCAGACAAATGGTTGTCCAGTCTCTCCTTAAAAACCACCAGGGATGGAGCAACCAAAACTTCTGGAGGCAACTTCCCTTCCACTGGTTTTTCCCCCCCCTCAATATTTTTATTCAGAAGGTTAGATAACGCTAGCAGTTATCTACTGCTCCACAGTGCTTTACAGCCCCCTCTGAGCGGTTTACACAGTCAGCCTGTTGACCCCCAACAATCCAGGTCCTCATTTTACCCATCTGGGAAGGACAGAAGGCTGAGCCAACCTTGAGCCGGTCAGGATCGAACTCATGGCTGTGGGCCGTTGGGCTGCAATATTGCATTGTAACCATTGCATCACCACAGAAGGAAGAAGGAAGGAAGGGAGGGAGGAAGGAAGGGAGAGAGAGAGGGAGGGGGAGGGAAGGAAGGAAGGGAAGGAAGGAAGGAGGGAGGGAGGGAGGGAGGGAGGAAGGAAGGGAGGGAGAGAGGGAGGGGGAGGGAAGGAAGGAAGGGAAGGAAGGAAGGAGGGAGGGAGGGAGAAAGGAAGGGAGGGAGAGAGGGAGGGGGAGGGAAGGAAAGAAGGAAGGGAAGGAGGGAGGGAGGGAGGGAGGGAGGGAGAAAGGAAGGGAGGGAAGGAAGGAAGGAGGGAGGGAAGGAAAGAAGGAAGGAAGGAAGAAAGGGAGGGAGGGAAGGAAGGGAGGGAAAGAAGGAATAGCAGTAGTAATAACAATAGCAATAGCCCTTAGACTTAAGAGAAATTTAATAAATGAAAAATAAAATAAAAATGAGAGGCTAAGTTCTCATGTCAAGCTCGGCTTTTATGGATCAGCCATTTGTTGCATAACATTGTAGGTCATAAACCATAATTTACAGGGTTGGGTTTACAGAACCCAGAGCTATTTGCTTAGTCATCATTTATTGAATGATCCAATCACGATTGGCTGGATTCCCATGTTAAGCCATAAATCATGGTTTACCAGACACCATAGCAGGTCAATGCTTCACACTAAAGATAAAGGCAGTTCAGATTTAGGCATGATAGGTTCTTGTCAACCCAGTGATGACAGCTTAAGCCAGGGGTCTTCAAACGTAGCTCTTTGATGACTTGTGGACTCCAACTCCCAGAATTCCTCAGCCAGGCATGCGGGCCTGGCTGAGGAATTCTGGGAGTTGAAGTCCACCAGTCATGAAGGGGCCAAGTTTGAAGACCCCTGGCTTAACCTATTGGATCCCCACTCAGCACAGGACCCGCCAGGGAGTCATGCTGCATTTTACCAACAAGCTGACTTTGGGATGTTGTGTGAACCCAGACAGGTGCCTGGGAGGCTCTCCGGAGTGCCCACCTTTCTGGGGTCCCAGGTTGCTGAGATACTCGCAGTTGTAGCTCCAGTGGTCGAAGGTCTCCAGGATGTGCAGAGGATCTCCAGGGATGGCGTGGGTCAGGAGGTAACGGAAGGCCCTCTCTTCCCGGGGGATGCCGGTCAGGTAGTCCCGCAGCTTCCGAAGCACCACCGCTCGGTAGAAGAGCAGGAAGTAATGGCGGTAGCGGATGAGCAGGGTGACCACGAAGGGCACGAAGGCCAGGGCGATGGCTGGAGAGACCATGGGGACACTCGGGAGGGCTGGGTGGGCGAGAAGACCAGATGAACATGGACAGTGAGAGAGAGCGGAGCCCCTCCGCTCGATCCCCCACTTTCCTTTTTAAGGGACAACTCGCTCCCACCTCTTCCTAGGAAGCCATGTTTGTGTTGAAAACTGCTCAACACGGACAATTCTAATTCTGATCAATTATTTAATTGCTTCTAATGATCTAGCCCAGTGGTCCCCAACCTTTCCTATACCCCGCACCCCTAGAACGCTTCCAACATCTTCTTGCACCCCTTGCAAACACACCAGAAGGATGAAGCACCAGAAGCCTCCGATGCTGGTTTTGTGCCAATGTGGGCAGCCAGCCGTCCGCTGACCTGCCACTATTTGGCGTGCCTGAAGGGGCCGTGACCGTCTAGGGTAGGGCTCTTCAAACTTGGCGACTTGAAGACTTGTGGACTTCAACTCCCAGAAATCCCGGCGACGAATTATGCATAGACACTATGGTTTTGAAAACCCAAGTTTTCACACCCCCTTGGAATATCGTCTCGCACCCCTGGATGGGAACCCTTGATCTAGGATTCTAGGCTAATGAAGAGAAGAGATGGGGGCATGACATGGTAACTGTCCACCAATATCTGAGGGGCTGCCCCAAAAAAGGTGGGGTGGGGTGGGGTGTCAACCTATTCTCCAAAGCCCCTGAAGGCAGGACAAGAAGCAACGGATGGAAAGTAATCAAGGAGAGAAGAATTAAGGAGAAACTTCCTAACAGTGAGGACTGTTAACCAGTGGAACAGCTTGCCACCAGAAGAGACTGGACAGCCCTACACAGAATAACGGAGTTGGAAGGGACCTCGGAGGTCTTCTAGTCCACCCTCCCTGCTGAAGCTGGAGACCCTATAGTACCATTTCTGACAAATGACTGTCCAGTTTCTTCTTAAAAGCCTCCAGTGAAAGCAAGCCGTTCCACTGGTTAATTCTTCTCACTGTTGGGCAATTCCGCTTTAGTTCCAGGTTGCTTCTGTCCTTGATTAGTTTCCATCTGCTGCTTCTTGTCCTGCCTGCAGGTGCTTTGGAGAATATCTTGGAACCCCCCCCCCCCTCTTCTTTATATTGATATTGAAAGGCCGCTGTTATGTATTGGGCTCAATGGTGATACCACGTGGGTTGCTGGAGCAGCTAACGGCTCTCCAACAACCCAGACTACAAGTCTCCAGTGCTGCTATTGGCTGTCCCTAGGCGGCAATGGTTGCTTCAAACCTATTGGCTGCCACCTAGGGGCTACACTATATATTGCGGCTAGTTACAGCCCAATTCTCAGTTCAGATCTTGCAAGCAATAAACCATGAGTTTTCCTGAACTCACTTGCCTCGTCTTCATTCCTGCGCCAAAGAACCCGCTACACAACAGCCGCTATCTTGTCACCCCTAATCCTTCGCGTCCTGATCTGACTGCCAGCCCAAGAGGTGGGCAGCCATTTGTCCTTGGTGGTCCAGGGGTCCCTTCACCCCACTGCGTGGTCCGGAAAGCCTTCGATTTGCTCTCCCAGGACCTCGGAGGGAAGTCAGGCAATTGCTGGTGGGGCATGTGGACATCAGTTTGAGGCCAGTTGCCTCTTTCTCCAAGGATTTGGGGCGACTGAAGTCAGCCGGTCACGGTGAAAAACCCTACGTTGGGGAAGCTGCTACGGTGCGGCCCTTCAGCTGCCTTACCTGCCTGGAGCTGCAGCCAGCTGAATCCTTTGTGTGCCTGGAGGGTGCATGAATGATTGATGGCGACCCTGCAGCTACTTCCTGGGTTACCTGTCCTTACCTATCCACCTGAGACAGGTGGCAAATAGGAAAGGAAGAATGCAGAGGCCGAGTCAGTAGATTGAGCCTTGAAGGAGGAGCGTCGGTGAGGGACAAATGTGATTCCTTATCTCAAGGTTGGGATCTTGTCCAGGTAGACGGTGGACAGAATGGCCACGCCCACTCCCCATGCCAGGTATGCCTTTTGTGCCACCCAGGGATGCCCTGGTCTCCTCCCATCTTGGAGGTTCTGGGCATTTTTGAGATGGAGACCCTTCAAAAATGCTACTCTGGAATGAGGGGAGGATTGTGACGGGAGGGTCTTAGGGAGAGGGTCAGCGGTGGCTGCTTCTACTCTCCAATCCTTACTATAAATACAGAACAGAATACCAGAAATGGAAGGGACCTTGGTGGTCTTCTAGTCCAAACCACCACTTCAGGCAGGAGACCCTATACCAGGGGTAGGCAACCTTGGCTCTTCTATATGACCTGTGGACTTCAACTCCCAGAATTCCTGAGTCAGCACGGCTGGTTGAGGAATTCTGGGTATTGAAGTCCACAAATCATAAAAGAGCCAAGGTTGCCTACCCCTGCCCTATACAAGTGACTGTCCAGTCTCTTCTTAGTTGGATCACCCACAACTTCTGGTGGCAAGCTGTTCCACTGGTTAATTATCCTCACTGTTAGGAAGTTTCTCCTTAATTCCAGGTTGCTTTTCTCCTTGATTGGTTTCCATCCGTTGCTTCTTGTCCTGCCTTCAGCTGCTTGGAGAATTGGTTGACTCCCCCCACCCCGCTTCTTTGGGGCAGCCCCTCAAGTACTGGAATACTGTCATCATGCCCCCCACCCCAGTCCTCCTTTTCTCTGGAATTGACATACCCCAATTACTGCAACCATCCTTTGCATCTTTTAGCCTCCAGCATCTTTGCTGCTCTTCTCTGCCCTCTTTCTAAAGCCTCAGCGTCTTTTCTGCACGGCGGTGACCAAAACTGAGTTCGCTTCATGATTTCCTTCCCCAAATATCAGAAATTGAATGCCAAGAGGCTGGGTACATGGGCTGCCTTTAATAACAGCAAACTATTTAGCTAAGGCATAACAAAAAAGTCACGGAACAGAACTAGAGGTGTCCTTTCAGGAGGAGATTCTCGTGGCTGGCCGGAAGGGCATTTTGGATACTGCAGACCTAATCTAGTATATCAAATGACTCTACCTTCATCAAGCTGGATTAATTAGAAGGCAGGTAGATCCTGCTTGCATTAAGAGGCTCTCCATGCCGTGTTGTCAATCACAGGGAAATTTGAGCTGCCACATGTCTTAAGGCAGGGGTCTTCAAACGTGGCCCTTTTATGACTTGTGGACTTCAACTCCCAGAATTCCTCAGCCAGCATGGATGGACTTCACCTAAAATTCCTGTCAGCATGGATGGACTTCAACTCCCCGAATTGCCCAGCCATCCAGAAACAATACCCTAAGCCAGGGGTCTTCAAACGTGGCCCTTTTATGACTTGTGGACTTCAACTCCCAGAATTCTGGGAGTTGAAGTCCACAAGTCATAAATGGGCCACGTTTGAAGACCCCTGGTCTAAGACCTACACTTGCTGGGTCCCTCACCTTGGATACCTCAACAACTTATAAAATAGGTTGGCAGACAGACGAAGGTCTCCCCCAGATGACTTTCATGTTCTGGGGTGCCAATGGCTTGAGTCCCATCAGACAGTGAAGACCCCCTTAGCCAAGACCCCTTTGGTCCAGCCTGTGACACAAAACTGGCCAATGTGGGGGTATTCAGCAGTTGAGGTGGGTGTCCACAAGCACTTGCTTAGCAGGGCAGTTGAGAGAGTTGTTAACCATTTTGATCCGAGTCGGTGCCAATGATTCAATGGTTCGGGAATTGCGTTTTGCCTGGTCACCAAATCCGGCCCCTTTCTGGATTTTATCGTGGGCTGCAAACTCACCAGGCTGGTCTTGCCCAAGGCTGAACCACCAGAAGCCTCCGATGCTGTTTTTGTGCCAATGTGGGCAGGCAGCTGTCCGCTGACCTGCAACTATTTGGCGTGCCTGAAAGGGCTGTGACTGTCTGGAGCAGGGCTCTTCAAACTTGGCGACTTTAAGACTTGTGGACTTCAACTCCCAGAATTCCTCAGCCAGCTGAGGAATTCTGGGAGTTGAAGTCCACAAGTCTTAAAGTCGCCAAGTTTGAAGAGCCCTGATCTGGGGGCTGTTGGTGGGGCCCTGGGTGGACAGACGGCCCCGGGTCCCTTCCAGCAGGGCACAGCTTCTGTTTTTGCGTGGGTGTTAAATTCACAATCCCAAGTTGTTCCCTGCTTAAGGCAATTCAGGCTACAAACTTCAATAAGGCTGTAAAAAACAGACTTGCTCCCGATGAGTTTCCTTCACTTGTGATTGTCTAGCAAAAAGCACCCCTCTCTCCATCTTGCTTCTCATCCTGTCATTTTACAGATAGCCCTCGACTTATGAACCCCTAAATTTCTGTTGTTAGGTGAGAAAACTCCTACGACCTTCCTTGCCACAGTTGTTAAATGAATCACTGCAGTTGATAAGTCAGTAACCCGGCTGTTACGTGAATCTGGCTTCCCCCCTTGATCTGTCAGAAGGTCGCCAAAGGGGATCACGTGATCTTGGGACACTGCGACCGTCCTAAGTGTGAACTGGTTGCCAAGCGTCTGAATTGTGATCCCATGATCACGGGGAGGCTGCGAGCGTCGTAAGTGTGAAAAATGGACATAAGTCACTTTTTCAGTGCCGTTGTAACTCTGTAAGTCTAGGACAGGGGTCTCCAAACATGGCTGGCTGAGGCATTCTGGGAATTGAAGTCCACAAGTCTTAAAGCGGCCGAGTTTGAAGACCCCTGGTCTAGGACAGGGGTGGGCAACCATGGCTCTTTTATGACTTGTGGACTTCAACTCCCAGAATTCCTGAGCCAGCCATGCTGAGGGGAAAGGGAAAGTTTCCAAGCTGAGCCATGCTGGCTCAGGAATTCTGGGAGTTGAAGTCCACCAGTCATGAAGGGGCCACAGTTCCCCCCTGCTGGCTCAGGAATTCTGGGAGTTGAAGTCCACGAATCCTAAAAGAGCCAATGTTGCCTAACCCTGGTCTAGGATTACCTGTGTTATCCCCCTCCCCGATCTTCCCTTCTCTGTTGCTCCCTAGAGGAGCTGTTTGACTTGTTCTGTTCCTCCAAGTTTGCTAGCTATTCCCTTCCTGCCCGTTTGTCTGCGATCTGGAAAAACCAGTTGCCTGCAGGCCCAGCTTCCATCCCCAGGGTCCACAGCTGGCAGAGGATGATGGGCAGCAAGGAGCCACCTCTAACACTGCAGCTTCCGCACCGCCCTGGAGAACCTCTTCAGCTCTTTCTCCCCGTGTCTCCACCTCCTGACCCAGGAGAGGACGAGGCGGTTGCTGAGACGGTGCCCCATGGCCAGGACCACCGTGCCCGGCCCCCCTGCCAGCTCTTCGCAGGAGCAGGCCTCGCCGTCCACCAGCCACAGGACTGGCTTCTTCCGCTCGTCTTCGGACCAGTTGACCTGCTTGTAAAGCGTCCGGCCACGAAGCTCTGGGATGACTTTCAGGTCACCCCCAACGCCTGATAAGGATTTGATGGTCATCTTCAGAGCTGAAAGAGTGAGAAGGAAGAGGGCAGCTGGAGGTCAAGACTTAATACACAATAACAGAGGGACCTTGGAGGTCTTCTAGTCCAACCCCTTGCTCAGGCAGGAGACACTGCACCATCCCAGACTAACGGCTGTCCAGTTTCTTCTTGAAGACCTCCAGTGTTGGAGCACCCACAACTTCTGGAGGGAAGCTGTTCTATCATCTGTCTGTCTGTCTATCTGTCTCCATCCATCCATCCATCCATTTTCTATCTTGTCTGTCCGTCTCTCTGTCTGTCTTTCTGTCATATCTATCTTATCTTTCTGTCTCAGAGAATCAGAGAGTTGGATGAGACCTTGAAGATCTTCTAGTCCAGAGGTCTTCAAACGTGGCCCTTTTATGACTGGTGAACTTCAATTCCCAGAATTTCTCAGCTAGGTACACTGGCTGAGGAATTCTGGGAGTTGAAGTCCACAAGTCACAAAAGGGCCAAGTTTGAAGACCCCTATACCATTCCAGACAAATGGCTGTCCGGTCTCATCTTGAAAAACTCCAGTGATGGAGCACCCACAACTTCTGAACACAGGCTGTTCTATTTATTAATTGCTCTCAATGTTAGGAAATTTCTCTCCTTGACGGGTTTGCCTCCATTCCTTCTTGTGCTGCCTTCAGGCGCTTTGGGGAACAGGTGGACCCCCCCCTCTTCTTCGAGGCAGCCCCTCAAATATTGGAAGACTGCTATCATGCCCCCTCCCCCCCCAGTCCTTCTCTTCATTAGACTGGACTTACCCAGTTCCCTCAACTGTTCCTCTTAATAACAGAATAACGGAAGGGAATTTGGAGGTCATCTAGTCCAACCCCCCTACCCCATTTCAGACAAACAGCTGTCCAACCTTCTCCAAACTCACCAAAATCCTGGTTGCAGATTTTCTCCAAAACATCCTTCTCACTCTCTCCAGAATCATGGCAGGCCGTGCATACGGCGTCTGGAAGGGGACAACAAAGAGAGGAGGGCAGGGTGAACATCCGAGGTGGGGGGGGAATCTCCTGGAAAAGGTGAAAGGCAGAGCCCCCCTCCCCCCCCCCCGAGGCGGCTGGTAGGAACCACAGCAACAAAAAGCAGGGGTCTGGGGGCAGCTCTTGCAACAAATTTCTTTTGATGAACTTACAGGGTAAGCAAAGAGACAGGGCCAAGTCAGATTCACTTACCAACCGTGTTACTGACTTAGCAACTACAATGGTTCGCCTAACGACGGTGGCAAGAAAGGCCATTAAAATGGGGCAAAATTGACTTAACAACTGACTCGCTTGGCCACTGAAATTTTGGGCTCAATTGTTTGTCTAAAGTCGTGGGCTAACTGCAAATGGAGGTTATGGTTTATTGTTTTAATGTATTTTTACTGGTTTTACTGTATGTCACCTAGAGTTGCCACCAGGCCGGATGGGAAGAATAGAAGTTGAATGAATGAATGAATGAATGAAGCCGCTGAACGTATATGTGGTGGCTATGTTTCCCCCCTCCCTGCCCCCTGGATCAGGGAAAGATCTAGGAGGTATGCGGAAGGAGGGAGGAAGAGAGAAAGAGAGAGGAGAGAGAGAGAAGAGAGAGAAAGAGAGGAGAAAGAAAGAGAGGAGAGAGAGAAAGAGGAGAGAGAGAAGAAAGAGAGAGAGAGAGAAAGATAGGAGAGCGAGGAGAGGAAAGAGAGAGAGGAGAGAGAGAGATCCCTAGCACTTCAGATCCACTCCAACCACGGGGATTGTTTTTTATTTATTTATTTATTTTTTTGCAAATCATCTCTCCAGGATGTTTAGATTTCCGCTAGTTGCTGGGTGACCCAGCTTGTCTGTGACCGCAATCAAGCTTGGATGGGTTTCTTCTTCATTGTGCTGGATGTGCTGGACCCCCACTCATCCCTTGGCTGATGTTTCAAGAGACTCCCCCCCCCAGCTCTGCTCCTAGTAGGAGATTGAGGAAAGCCACGGAGGCACTCAGGAATGGTTGGGACGAGAGGGGAGGGGGCAGAGCTGAGTGTCCTCTTCCTCCTGAGCAGGGAGGAGCTGGTCCCAGCTGGGGGGAGAAAGGGGGGGATAAGTATCACACTGTGGGGTCCTTGGTGTTCTCTGAGCTTGAAGATGTTTCATGACCGAACTGGGCAACATCCTTAGCACTGACGACGTTCCCTAGTTGGGTCATGAAATGTCTGCAAGAAAACTGCCAAGGTCAGAGAACACCAAGGACCCCACAGTCTTTCCTTCCTTCTTTCCTTCCTTCCCTCCCTCCCTCCCCTTCTCCTCCTCCCCCTCCCTTCCTAGCGCTGATGTTGTTCCCTAGTTGGGTCATGAAACGTCTGCAAGAAAACCACCCAGCTCAGAAAGTATCAGAGACCCCAAAGTTCAACGCTGAGCTACAAAGATTCTCTTCTATCTTTTAAGAATTACTCTCCCCCCCCCCCATACACACACAACCAAGTTCTACCCTCTGGAAAACTCCGCAGTTGCCACAAAGTGAGCTTTCTCTATCAGAGAGGTGAGGAGGAGACCAACAGGAAAATGCCCCTTGCAAATGCTGGTGAAGGATGGGTGGCTGCTGTGTGTGGCTGTGTCTTCAGTGACAACCAAGTGTGTCCTCTTTAAATTGGAGGAAAGAGGGTTTGAGAGAATCGTGGTGTGTATGTTTGTGTGTGTGTGAGAGAGAGAGAGAGAAGGCATTTTGCAAGTATGAAGGGACTCTGATGTAAGTGCGACCTTCCTCAACTGATTTACATCCTCTTTTTTGTTGGTCTTGTGTAAATATTTGGCAATGCTGCCTCACCAGATCTCACCTCCTTCCTTAATCCCTTTGTACACAGACTCAACAGCTCTTCGGCAAACAATTCCCTCCCCCCCTTCCACACACCCCCCCCCAGGCTGAAGAAGTGTCCTTGTTCCGGCTGTTAATACCAATCAGGGCTATTAAGAACATCAAAGAGCAGAAGAGAATGGAGAAGAGAATGAATGAAATCAAGTCCTTGTAGCTCAGGGCTGAACTGGGGGGGGGGGTTGGGGGGGAGTCCTTGAGTTTGGTGGTTTTCTTGCAGACTTTTGCAGAACAACTAATCCGTGGAAGGGCTCCCCTCCAGAAGAGACTGGGCAGCCCTGGGCAGAATATCAGAGTGGGAAGGGACCTTAGTGGTCTTCTAGTGCAGCCCCCTGTTCAGGCAGGAGACCCTTCCCCATTCCATGCAAAAAATGACTTCACTGATGACGTTCCCTCACTGGGTCGTGAAATGTCAAACAACTAAGCTCAGAGAGCACCAAGGACACCCCACCAACAGAAGAATTCTGGGGGGGGGATTAGGGTTATATCTAACTCTATCTTCTATCTCTCTCTAGCTATCATCTAGTATCAGCTCTCTCTCTCTCTCCCCTTTCTCTCTCTCTCCTCTCTCTCTCCTTTCTCTCTTCTCTTTCTCTTCTCTCCTTTCTTTCTCTCTCTTTCTCTCTCCCCTCTCTCCTCTCTCTCTTTCTCTCTTCTCTTTCTCTCTCTTCTCTCTTTTCTCTTTCTCTTTTTCTCTCTTCTCTCTCCTCTCTCTCTCTCCTCTCTTCTCTCTTCTTCTCTCTCACACCCACCCCCCACACACTGGGGAATTCAGATTCACTTAGCAAGTGTGTGGACTAACTTAACAACTGCAGTGACCCACTTTACAACAAGGAAGATCGCCGAAGGGGGCAAAACTCACTCAAAACGTGTCTCCCTTAGCAGCGGATATTTTGGCCTCCCCGCGGTAAGGGCCGCAGCACATGGTGCATTTATGCACCAATGGGGGTGGTGGTGTCCCCCCAAAGGGTCAGCTTGCTCCAAGCAGTGCCTTGGCCTGGGGTGTGGGGGGGGGTCACCCTCCAGTCCCACTGCCAGCCTGTCTCTCTCCCCCCCCCCGGATCCCTTTTGCCCGCCTGCTTACCTTCTCGGGGCGGCTGTTCTTGGTCGTTGGGACCCACCGGGGGGATGCAGAGCTCGTTGCCCCCAGGAAACCGGCTGCAGTTCAGCATGTCGGGCCAAGGGAATCCGAAGGCAGCCATGACAGGCAGGCAGCTGTCCCGGACGGCCTCACAGAGTGACCGGCAGGGGAAGATGGGCTCGTCCATCTGGCTGATGCAGACGGGGGCAAAGAGAGAGCAGAGGAACTTCTTGGTCTCCCGGTGGCACCGCTTGGTCAGGAGCGGCACCCAGGAGGCTGCCTGCTGCAGGGCCTCCTTCATGGTGTCGTGGCCCAGCAGGTTGGGCAGGCGCATCTCGCTGTAGCCCACGCCGTGGCACAGCGCCATGCTGCTGGGCACCGGCTTGCAGGCGCTGCGCCGGGAGCTGAGCTGCACCAGGTGGTGCTGGAAGGAGGAGGAGAGGCCCCAGCAGCCCCAGAGGGCCATCAGAAGCAGGAGGGGAGCCCGGGCAGCCATCGGGCACCTGGAGGAGAGAGAGGGGGGGGCAGTCACTTGGGGAACTTGGGGGTCAGCCTCTTTTCCAAAGCCCCTGAAGAAGGCAGGACCAATAAACAATGGATGGAAACTGATCAAGGAGAGAAGCGACCTGGAACTAAGGAGAAACTTCCTGACAGGGAGGACAATTAACCAGGGGAACGGCTTGCCACCGGAAATTATGGGTGCTCCATCACTGGGGTTTTTTAAGAACAGATTGGACAGGCATTTGTCTGAAATGGTGTGGGGTCTCCTGCCTCAGCAGGGGTTTGGTCTAGAACAGGGGTCAGCAGCCTGAAACAGTGAAAGAGCCACTCGGAACCGGTTCCCTCACAAAAGGAAAAACTGGGAGCCGCAAAAAATGTGTGCACATGCGCGTACATGCGCACATGTGCAGAACAGGGTTTGACTGAAGAGTGGAGCCAAGGCGAGATATGCACCTACCCTGCATATTTGAATTGATTGGTTGAACTTTTTTAGTCCCACTTTTTTTTTTTGGACTGCACATGGCAGAGGACTGGGAGCCGTAGGAGACGGCTGAAAGAGCCGCATGCGGCTCCGGAGCCGCGGGTTGCAGACCTGTGGTCTAGAATCAGGGGTAGGCAACCTGGCCTCTTTTAGGACTCGTGGACTTCAACTCCCAGAATTCCTGAGTCAGCCATGCTGAGGGGAGAGGGAGAGGTTTCCAAGCTGAGCTAAGCTGGCTGAGGAATTCTGGGAGTTGAAGTCCATGAGTCATGAAGGGGCCATAGTTCCTCCATGCTGGCTGAGGAATCCTGGGAGTTGAAGTCCACCAGTCATAAAAGAGCCCAGGTTGCCTACCCCTGGTAGATAGAAGATAGATGAAAGGTCCCTTCCAATTCTGTTATTTTGTATTCTTCTGTAGCGGAGGAGAGTGGCTTGTCCCCCATGGGCTTTGAGGCTGATTCTTCCCTCCTTGACCAGCTGGCGGTTTCTTTTACCCCCCACCTCAAAAGCAGAGGTTTCGCCCTGCAAACTCTACTCTCAAAGTAAGCCTGAAAAAGTTCACAAGAGGTTGCAAGTCCCTTGCAGAAGGAGCCACAGGAAAGGAAGAAGGCTTACAAGAAGAGTCAAGACAGCCATTTGTCTGGAATGGTCTAGGACTGGTCTCCTGCTTGAGCAGGGGGCTGGACTGGATGACCTCCAAAGTCCCTTCCAACTCTGGCATTCTGTAAACTGAGCTGGCCAGAACCCCGGGCACGTCCACTCTTCTGTCCCGGTTAGGGGGCCTCCATCCCGCGGCTTCTCTGCAGGGTGCCCTACGGAGCGAGGCGGGGAAGTACCCCCGTCCCCCTTTCAGGGGGTTTGTGGGACCCCGCAAGCAGGGGCGACGCGGGAGGAGCATCGCCGGGGGGAACCGGGTCTCTGCTTGCACGGAGCCCGCAGATGCGCTCCGCTAAGCCGCGCGTGGAACGGAGGGACCTGGAGGGGAAGCCGCGGGCGTCCTGGGCAGCCCCCCGTCCGCCGCTCGCAACGTTTCCCGTGGCTTGCTCTCCCTCTCCCCGCCAAGAGCAAGTCCTGCCCAGCCTCCCCACGGCTCCCACGCGCAGCCCCACGCGCGCCGCACCTGCCGGGCTGAGAAGCTCCTTCACCTGGAAGCCGCGCGGGCTGCGTCCGTCTGCGAGAGGCGGCCGGGAGGGGACTCTGCAAGGCGGCGCTCGGGCCAGGCAGAAGCCCCGGCCTCCCTCCGCCCCCCGCCCCCCTCGCCTGGCCTTGGACGGCGGCCAGGGGACGCAGAGCCGCGGGCGGGCGCTGCTATCGCGCCCAGGCATCAGCGGGGGTGAGCCAGGAGGACGGCCTTACGCGGGAGCCCCCCGCCTTTGCCCCCCCTCCGACGCCTGGAGTTCTCTGCCCGCGTGGGGAGGGGCGCGGCTTGGCCCCGCGGGCCCCAGACTCCGCCAAGCCCGCAGCCAGGAGGCGGGTTAGGATGGGGCGCAGGGAGGGTCTGGAGCGGGGCGCACCCCTGGCGGCAAAACGGCGTCGGGGCTGGCTCAGGCGGCCCGGCACCGCGAGGAGGGGACCTTCGGGCAGGGGGGTGGGCAGCGAGAGGGGCGCACGCCTTTCAAGAGCTCTGCCTGCCTTAGCGCAACAGCCACGTCTGGAGAGACGCGCAGTGGGGGGGGAAGCCCTAAACTCCCGCTTGCCAGGACGGAGAGGGAGGGGAAGAGGGGGAGGACTCTAACCCTAACCTGCACCCCACCCACCCACCCCAAAAAACCCCAAATCGGCCCCCTCGGTGCAAGGAGCGGACCCGGGCAGGAGAGCTGGCGCAGAAAATCCCGGGGGTGGCGGCGCGTTCCTGCTCACCCGCGGATGCTGCCTGGAACCGCGCGACGCCCCGCGGCGGATGAGAGGGGTCTTGGCGCGGCTAAGCGATCCCCCCCCGGGAAGAGTTGCGGAGTCTGAGATTCCCCCACGCGACCCCCGGCGCGGTGGGCGCAGAAAAGCCTGGCGAGCGCGGCCGGAGGAGAAGACCCCTGGAGACGCCTTCCAAAGAGTCGAAGGCGGGCCGGGCCGGCGGGGGGGAAACTCGGAGTGGGAAGGGGCGGTGGGGGGGAGGGAAGTACACAATAGTGTTACCCAACGTTCAGTCCCCTCCCTCCGGCTCCTTTTCGCCCCCTCCCCCGAGAGCGACCCCCTGCTGCGTTCCGGATCAGCTCCGCCGCGCGGCTGCTCTTGACCATCTGCGCTCCGGGAATCCGGTTTGGTGACCTGGCGGGGCTGTCTGTGCCCCCTCCCCGCCCAAGGGGCTCCCTTTGTGGCAAAAGTCCCAAGGATCAAAGGGAGGCGCCCCTTTATAGTCCTTTAGGAGAGCCCTGTTTTAGATCGGGACCAACTTTTCTGCGCCTTAGGCCGAGAAAGCGAAATTCCAGCATTTTCTAAATCCAGGAGTTCCTTTAGGGGGGTTTTCTGCAAGGAAGATTATTATTTATTTATCAAATGGCGAACGCATCAGATTTTGAGAAAAAAGACACCAAAGATCATGCAAAACATGACATTTAAAATATTATAAACCTATGTCTAGATTACAGATATAACTTTTTTGCTTTGTTTCTCGCAGCCAGAAAATCAGCAAAATCTCCATCGTAGGCTGTTTTGGCACTCTGCTATATTAAGATTTAAGATTTATTGAGATTTTTATACCGCCCTTCTCCCAAAGGGACTCAGGGCGGTTCACAGGGCATAAATATAAACAACAGTACAAACATTAAAAGATAATTAAATTAATGCCCAAGTTAAAACCAGAATAATAAAACAAACCTATAAAAACCCAAGTACCCCCATCAGGCCAGACCCGCTAGTTCGAATAAATGGGTCTTCAACCCGCGACGGAAGGATCGGAGGTCTGATGCCATCCGGAGCTCAACCGGCAGTTGGTTCCATAACGCCGGAGCACCCACAGAGAAGGCCCTCCCCCTGGGGGCCACCAGTCGACATTCCCTGACAGGAGGCGGATATATGGTGGATAATGTGCTTTTCGGCTTCACAAGTCACAACTTGACAATGGTGTTTTGCTCACATAGAGGGGCCTTCGCACATCTAGTGTGGCCAGTGCGAATTCGGTCCAGTTTTGTCCGTATCTTGTGGGGCTGATTAAATCCAGGAGGTTTATCTGACATGCCAGGCAAACTTTGACACTGTGGGGGCTAATTTTCTATCCAATATTGTTTCCGCATATTGTGCATGTCAAAATTATCTTCTGCAAGTACTTTAGCAGTAGAAATACAGTGGTACCTTGGTACTCAAATGTTTAGTCCCAGTACTCATTGTTTGTCTATTACTCAACACGTAAATTTGTCGGTGTTGGCTGCCTTGCGACTCACTACATTATTCCTCTATATGGGAAAGATTGGTTTGCTACTGTAGGAAGTCGGCACACGCACCCCTCCTAGAGAATGAAATATTTGGGGGGATATTAAAAGAAAGGCAGAATATTATATTTCCCCAAAAGAGAAATGGGAAAAAATCTTAGGCAGAAAGACCCCCCCCCCCCCGTCTCTTTTTCCTCAGGCAGAAATGGAGATTTTGCAATTCCTTCACAAAGACTGGGGTCAATCTATTCATAAGCAAAATGTCTTCAACCCCCATAGCTGATGGGATTAAGAATTTACATTCCCCCACCCAATTTCTAAGGACAAGACAAAACCTTTAGTACATAACAGGATTAACCCACCACTATTAGGATAGCAAAAGGCACAAGCTCACTACATTGCACAACCCCCTGGAGCAGGGGTCCACAAACTTGGCCACTTTAAGACTTGTGGACTTCAACACCCAGAATTCCCCAGCCAGCCTGGCTGGGGAATCCTGGGAGTTGAAGTCCACAAGTTTTAAAGTGGCCACGTTTGAGGACCCCTGCCCTGGAGCATCTCCATCAGAACCTTATAAAGACCCACCCGCTCTCAACTCCATTTTGTCATGCAGTTGCTGGTTCCGCTCATCAATAAACAGAATTTCTTTCAAAAGCAGCCTCCATTTTATTCCCAGCTTGGAACTGGACCTGATTTTTCTTCCAAGGGTACTCATTGTTTTTGGTACTTATTGCGCTTCCCAGAACCAATTAACGATGAGTATCGAGGTAGCACTGTATATAGATAAAACACAACAACAGCCCACGTAATTCCAATTCATAGCAGTACCTGGATGTATAGATTTCAACTTTTTTTTGCTCCAGAAAGGGAAGATGTTAAACAGGCAGGAAAGAGGGAGTGCCATAATAGGAAATCCGCTGCTGAGTGAGGGGTGGACTTGATGACCTCTCTGGATCCTTCTGCTTCTATGATGCAGTGCGTGCTTGTGAGGGGGTGTTCCCCAAAGTGTGGTCAAAAGGTCAATACGGTGTCCGCAATGGTGCCATCATAGCTCTGCCTGTTTTGTGTGGTGCTCACCAAAAACAAAGCTGGGATTGTATTGCATCCAGTGGTCCCAACCCCAGCAGACAGCCCTGGATTGTGGGCAGCAAAGGTCTGAGGTGGCTCTGGGTTCAAGATATGAGAAAGAGGATCGTGGTCTACTTAGCCTGGGTTTCCCTCAATATTCCATCCTGGGTTTTTTGGATGGCGGGCTACCGAAAGAGCACATGCTTCATTTTAATTCGTTTTCAACACTCCTTGCCTGTTTAACATTTTATATTATTTATTTGTCAAATTTATTTGCCACCTACCATATATCACTGTGGGGCTGCCCTACTCTACAATAGTAAAAGGAAAGAAAATGATCAGAGTGTAAACGGAAGTAAAATAATGGAGCAATACTAAAAGAACACGAGAATAAATAACATCAATATAATCACCCAAAAGATGGATGGATGGAGAGCAGAGCAGAGCAGAAGTGTGTGTGTGTGTGTGTGTGTACACGTCGAGTCTGCCATCACTCCAGCAGCCCCCTCCAGTGTGGGACTCCACCATCTGGACCCCAGGCGAACCGGCAGGGCCAGGAAATTTAACAATTAATATTTGATATGCTGTTTTTATGCTTTTTATATTTGATTGGACACTGCCCAGATGCAGGGGTAGGCAACCTCTGCTCTTTTATGACTCATGGACTTCAATTTCCAGAATTCCTGAGCCAGCCATTCTGAGGGGAAAGGGAGAGTTTCCAAGCTGAACCATGCTGGCTCAAGAATTCTGGGAGTTAAAGTCCACAAGTCATGAAGGGGCCAAAGTTTCCCCCATGCAGGCTCAGGAATTCTGGGAGTTGAAGTCCACAAGTCATGAAGGTGTCATAGATCCCCCATGCTGGCTCAGGAATTCTGGGAGTTGAAGTCCACGAGTCATAAAAGAGCCAAGGTGCTGCAGCTGCCAAAAATGCCAACACAGTGCTAGGCTGCATCAACAGAGGGATAGAATCAAGATCACGTGAAGTGCTAATACCACTTTACAAGGCCTTGGTAAGGCCACACTTGGAATACTGCGTCCAATTTTGGTCACCATGATGTAAAAAAGATCTTGAGACTCTGGAAAAAGTGACAAAATTGATCAGGGGAGGCTAAAACATACAAAGAACAACTGGAATTGGGTATGTCTAGTTTAATGAAGAGAAGGATGAGGGGGTGACATGATAGCAGCTTTCCAGTATCTCAGGGGCTGCCCCAAAGAAGAGGGAGTCAAGCTATTCTCCAAACCGCCTGAAGGTAGGACAAGAAGCAATGGATGGAAACTAACCAAGGAGAGAAGCAACCAGGAACTAAGGAGAAATTTTCTGACAGGGAGAACAACTAACCAGTGGAACAACCTGCCTCCAGAAGTTGTGGGTGCTCCTTCACTGGAGGCTTTTAAGAAGAGAGTGGACAGTCACTTGTCTGAGATGGTGTAGGTTCTCCTACTTGAGCAGGGGGGTGGACTAGAAGATCTCCAGGGTCCCTTCCAGCTCCGCTCCTATCCTATCCCATCCCATCCCATCCCATCCCATCCCATCCCATCCCATCCCATCCCATCCCATCCCATCCCATCCCATCCTATCCTATCCTATCCTATCCTATCCTATCCTATCCTATCCTATCCTATCCTATCCTATTCCATTTATTCTAATTCTATTCAGTAATTCTATTCTATTCCATTCCATTCCATCCTATTTCTATTCTATTCTATTCTATTCTATTCTATTCTATTCTGTTCCGTTCCGTTCCGTTCCGTTCCGTTCCGTTCCGTTCCGTTCCGTTCCGTTCCATTCCATTCTATTCTATTCTATTCTATTCTATTCTATTCTATTCTATTCTATTCTATTCTATTCTATTCTATTCTATTCTCTGCTCTACTCTACTCTACTCTACTCTACTCTACTCTATGGAACTGTTTGCTTCCAGACGTTGTGGCTGCTCCATCACTGGAAGTTTTAAAGAAGAGACTGGACAGCCATTTGTCCGGAGTGGTACAGGGTCTCCTGCTTGAGCAGGGGCTGGACTGGAAGACCTCCAAGGTCCCTTCCAACTCTGTTAATCCTGTTCTTCTCAGACGCTCAATGCCGTGAGCGCTGGATGATGGGCACCCAAGGTCTGCTTAGAAATCCTGGCCAGAGTCCCAGGAAGGAACGGTCCCAAGGGAAAGGCGTGGAGAGCCGCTGGATCCAATTTCCCTGTGCTAGTCGGGAGGGAAGGAAATTGAATCAATTGACAGCCAGACTGGCTGATCAGATCCAGGTCCCTGATGGCGCCTCCTCCTCCTCTCCCACCCTCCAGCCCGGCTGGAGCTGTGATGGTTGAGTGAACTTCCCCAGGAAGGACCGGCCCCCTCTGAGGCTTCCAGATGCCCAAGGCCGCCTCCCCAAGGTTGGGACCAGCCAGGCTGGGCCAACTCTCAGGAGGGGGGAGGGTCTCTCTCGCCCTCAGTCTGGGGGTCCGGGAGGAAAGGCTGAGCCATCAGCAGTGGCTCCCTCCCCTTGGCATCGCTCTCTGGCTTGTACAGGCAGTCCTCAACTTATGATGATTTGGCTGTAACCAGAAGTTACAGCAGCACTGGAAGAAAGTGACTTATCACAGTTTTTCACACTTACGACGCTCGCCGCCTCCCCGTGATCATTCGGAGGCTTGGTGGCCAACTCGTCGACCGGCTCTCCTAGGGAGCTACAAGAAGGGAAGATCGGGGAGGGGGTGGTAATACAGGCAGTCCTCGACTTACGAGTTCATTTAATGACCTCTCAGTTATAACGGCACTGAAAAAGCAACTTATGTCCATTTTTCACACTTACGATGCTTGGACGCTTGGCAGCCAACTTGCACTTACGACAGCCGCTGTGTCCCGGGGTTACATGATCCCCTTTTATGACCTTCTGGTCAGCAACGTCCATGGGAGATGCCGGACTCGCTTCACAGCCTTGTTACTCATTTAATAGCTGCAGCGATTCCCTTTAGAAATGTGGACAAAAAGGTCGTACAGTGGGGCAAAACCCACTGAGCAAAGGTCTCGCTTAGCAGCAGAAATACTGGGCTCAGCATTTGCAGTCGTAAGTGGAGGGCTACCTGTGTTGAAAAAATACCGCACTGTTTTAATCAGGTTTAATAATAATAGTAAAATAATAATAATAATAATAATAATAATAATAATAATAATAATAATAATAATAATAATAATGAAATAAAAATGAATAATAATAATAAAAAACAGGTACCTGGTTGATACCTAGGATGCTGGCAGCAATCTGTGTCAACCATCTCAGCGCCAGTCAATTTGAATGTTCAGTTGACTGCGGTTCATGTTTAATGAATAAAACAATAACAATACTGGAAGTATTGTTTCAACAAAAACTCCAACACTGCAAGTTTTTAAGAAGAGACTGGACAGCAATTTGCCTGAAATGGTATAGGGTTTCCTGCCTGAGCAGGGGGGGTTGGACTAGATGACCTCCAAGGTCCCTTCCAACTTCTTCTTCTTCTTCTTCTTCTTCTTCTTCTTCTTATTATTATTATTATTATTATTATTATTATTATTATTATTAATAATAATAATAACAACAATAATAATAACAACAACAACAGCAGCAGCAATAAAATTGAAAGGGACCTTGAGGCCATCTAGTCCAACCCTCTTTAACACCTCTGGCAGTGAACAACAACCCCGCAGTGGAGAACAACAAAAACGAAATTCTCCCTCCACAGAAACAAACAGACAAACTTCAGAGAAAGAGCAAACCTGAAGAATTTAGTAAATATCTGGTGGACAAAATTGCTCAGATTCGGGCTGGTCTGGACTCTGACTGGGCAGTATCTGACGAGAGGAAAACGATGAGTTTGGCCGAGAACATTTGGGAAGAGTTTGATCCTGTGACTCCGGATGAAGTGGACAGGATCATGGGGAAATTAAGTGCCGCCACGTGTTTGTTGGACCCGTGTCCCTCCTGGCTGGTCTATGCATCTCGGGAGGTTACACGAGGCTGGATCCTAGCAGTTATCAATGCCTCACTGAGTGAAGGGTACTTCCCTGCCGCCTTGAAAGAGGCGGTGGTAAGGCCCCTCCTTAAGAAACCTGCATTGGATCCAGCTATTTTAAACAACTTCCGTCCTGTCTCCAACCTTCGCTTTCTTGCGAAGGTCATTGAGAGCGTGGTGGCACGGCAGCTCCCTTTGGTTCTGGAGGAAACTGAGTCTCTGGATCCGTACCAATCGGGTTTCAGGCCCGGGTATAGCACGGAGACGGCATTGGTCGCACTGGTGAATGATCTCTGGCGGGCCCGAGATAGAGGTTATTCCTCTGTCCTGGTCCTATTAGATCTCTCAGCGGCTTTTGATACCATCGACCACGGTATCTTGCTGTGTCGTCTTGAGGGGTTGGGAGTGGGAGGCACCGTTCTGCGGTGGTTCTCCTCCTACCTCTCGGGCCGTTCGCAGACGGTGTTGGCAGGGGGGCAGAGGTCAACCCCTAGGCCCCTTAGTTGTGGGGTGCCTCAGGGGTCGGTGCTCTCGCCCCTCCTGTTCAACATCTATATGAAGCCGCTGGGAGAGATCATCCGTGGCTTCGGGGTGAGGTATCATCAATATGCTGATGATACCCAGCTTTTCATCTCCACCCCGAACCAATCCAGTGATGCCCTCGATGTGATGTCCCGTTGCCTGGAAGCGGTACAGATTTGGATGGGAAAGAACAGGCTCCGGCTCAACCCGGCCAAGACTGAGTGGCTTTGCGTACCGACATCTCGACTTGTCCAAGAGGTTCCATCTTTGGTTATAGGAGGAGCGATATTACCTCCCGTTGATAGAGCACGCAACTTGGGTGTCCTCCTGGATTCACGACTCAGTTTTGAAGATCATATTGGAGTCATGGCTAGGGGGGCATTTGCCCAGATTTGCCTGGTATGCCAGTTGCGCCCCTTTCTGGACTGAGATGCCCTACGCACAGTCACCCACGCACTCGTTACCTCCTGTACAGATTACTGCAATGCTCTCTACATGGGGCTGCCCTTAAAGACCACCCGGAGGCTTCAGCTGGTGCAGAATGCGGCCGCGCGGGTTGTGATGGGAGCATCCCGATACTCCCATATTACACCCCTTCTGCGTGAGCTGCATTGGTTACCGGTTGCCCTCCGGGTGAGATTTAAGGTGGTGGTTCTTACTTATAAAGCCCTACATGGCTTAGGCCCGGGATACTTGCAGGACCATCTGCTGCCGGGGACGACTTCCCATCGCCCAGTACGCTCACACAGAGAAGGCCTCCTCAGGGTGCCGTCGGCTAGCCCAGTGTTTCCCAACCTTGGCCACTTGAAGATGTGTGGACTTCAACTCCCAGAATTCCCCACTCAGCTGAGTGGGGAATTCTGGGAGTTGAAGTCCACACATCTTCAAGTGGCCAAGGTTGGGAAACACTGGGCTAGACAATGTCGGCTGGCGACCCCCAGGGGGAGAGCCTTCTCTGTGGGGGCACCTGCCCTATGGAGCCAGCTCCCCCCTGAGCTTCGGATGGCCCCGGATCTCCGGTCCTTTCGCCGCGGCCTCAAAACACTCCTTTTCCACCAGGCTGACCTGGACTGATGATGGGTTTTTAAATATGTTTTCATTTTTAACTATGTAGTTCATTTATTTTGGGGCTGTTATTTAATTCTTTCTTAATTTTTGTATTGTTGTTTTTATTGCTGTGAGCCGCCCGGAGTCCTTCGGGAGATATAGGGCGGCATATAAGTCCCAATAATGACATAAATAAATAAACAAACAAGACAGGGGAGCTTTGAAGGCGGCGCCTGCGCAGTGGCGGCTGCCGGGCGGGGGGGCGGGGCGAGGGCCGCGCCAGGGGCACGTGACTCCCTCCGGAGCCCCCGCCCCTCCGTCTCGTGCCGCCCCACCCCGCCTGCCGGAAGCCGGCGCCGCGTGACCGGAAGCCGGAAGGAGGCGAGGCGCCAGCCGAGGGGCTCGCCAGGGTCCCCTCCGTCCCCTCAGCCGGAGCCGCGGCCGCCTCGGCCCCGCCGCCCCCGCCGCCCCCGCCGCCATGGGCTGCTGCTACAGCAGCGAGAACGAAGCCTCCGACCAGGTCTGGCCCCGCCCGGGGGGGGAGGAGGGGAGGGGGAGGGGCGGTCCCTCCCGGCGGGTCTGGGGGCCTCCTGGCTGCCTTGGGGCCCCGCCCCCCCCCCACGTGCCGGGAGGGGCCTTCTCCGGGGGCTCCTGGCTGCCCGCCCGGAGGGAGTCGGGGGCGGGGCAGGGAAGAGCCCCCGCAGCGCGAGGCCAGGCCCCTCCCTCCCTCCCTCCCTCCGCCTCTGGGGGGGGGTTTCTCTGGGTCTGGGGTCCCTGGAGGAATCCGTAAGGGTCTCCCGGGGGGGGGAAAGGCCTCTGTGGATGTGGGGGGGCGCCCTGGAGGGGGGCAGCGCGGGGAGGGGAGCTGGGCTGCCGCAGGGGGAAGCCGGTGCGAAAGGAGGCTGCTCTTCTGCCGGCTCCTTGCAGACGTTGCCTGACCCGACTAGCTGACATCATCCGCGCTGGGAGGAGGAGGAAGAAGAAAAGGGCTCCTTCGTGTTCCCTGAGCTGGCTGGTTTCCTTGCAGACGTTTCCTGACCCGACTAGGTGACATCATCGGTGCTAGAAGGGGGGGGCTGGAGGAGGACTGCGGGGTCCTGGGTGGTCTCTGAGCTGGTGGTCTTCTTGGAGACGTTTCGTGACCCAACTAGGGAGCAGCATCAGCGCTGGAAGGGTTTGCTCTCTGTTTGTTTGCTTGCCCTGCCAGTCTTGATGGAAGCCTGGTTTTCTCCTTGCTGGATCCCTGACTGGGATATTGTTTCATATTGCCTCTGATCACGTTACCAAGTTGGGTCAGAAAACGTCCCCAAGCTCGGAGAGCATCAGGGACCCCACTGCTCTCCTCCTCCTCCCCTTTGCAAACCCTTCTCCCTCCTAGCACTGACGATGTTCCCCAGCTGGGTCATGAAAGGTCTGCCAGAAAACCGCCCAGCTCAGAGAGCCCCCAGGACCCCTCGTTCCAACCCTGAGCTACAAATAGTGTCTTCCGTTTATTTTTTGTGCCTGCACTTTTCTTGCCAACGTTTCTCAAGTGGTGCATTTGCCCTGGCCGCCTCCTGGCTAGGGAGGGAAGGGCTCCCCCAAAGCCACCCAGCCGGCTTTCGTGCCTGCAGGAGCCTCAGGAAGGCCACTCTCCCAGTTTCCAACCTGGGGTCTTTAGTCACGACCTCACACTGGGTCCCTTCAATTGGAGCCACTCTAGAGTCTTCTTGACCGCCCGGAGGGAATCCCTGCGGCTTCCTTGGCACCCGTTTTGGAGGCGGCTTTGCCATTTCCTCCCTCCTGGGATGAGGAAGTGAGTGGTTGAAAGTCACCCACTTGGCCTCATGGCCAAGGAAGGACTAGAATGACAGCCCCAGCCAGGTTCTAGCCCAGGGGTCCTCAAACTTGGCTCGTGGACTTCAACTCCCAGAATTCCTCAGCCAGCAAGTCTTAAAAGTGGCCACATTTGGGGACCCTTGTTCTAGCCTGATGCCTTACCTCCTACACTGGCGCTCTCCTTTTACTTCATAGAGGGCCGGCAAAGGCTTCCTCCCGGCTGCAGAGGGGAGCGGAGCGGCTCCGTTGTGGTCACGGGAAATGCAGCTTGCTGGCTTCTCCATCAGCCGGTGCGAGAGACTTTCCCCTCCCCTGAGGGAAGTCGGCAGGAGGAGGAAGTAGGGACTGATGACCGGAAAGAGGACGGAGATGTCTGTCTCCAGGGTGTCCTCAGAGCTGAGGAGGAGGAGGAGGACTGTGGGGTCCTTGCCGCTCTCTGAGCCGGCTAGTTTTCCTGCGGACGTTTCATGACCCAGCTAGGGAACCTCATCAGTCCTAGAAGAGAGGGGTTTTGCTCTCTGTTTATATACTAGTGCTGGCGGGAGTGGCCCTGGCGCTTTCCTGTTTAATTTTTACTGTTTGAGTTGGTAGTTCCTTGATTGTCCCACCCACACAGACCGGCAAGCCACTAATATAAAAATAGAAAGCAAAACCCCCCTCCCTTCTAGCACTCATGCGGTTCCCCAGCGGGGTCATGAAACGTCTGCAGGAAAACCAGCCAGCTCAGAGAGCAGCAAGGACCCCACAGTCCTCCTCCATCTTCCCTGCTCTCTGCAAATCCTTCTTCCTTCTAGCCCTGATGAGGTCACCTAGTCAAGTCATGAAATGTTTGCAAGAAAACAAGCAAGCTCAGAGGGCACCAAGGAACCCACAGTCCTTCCTCCTCCTCCTCCTCCTCCCTCTCTGCAAACCCCCCTCCCTTCTAGCACTGATGATGTTCTCTGGCTGGGTCATGAAATGTCTGCAAGAAAAGCACCCAACTCAGAGAGCACCAAGGACCCCACAGCCTGCCTTCCTTCCTTCCTTCCTTCCTTCCTTCCTTCCTTCCTTCCTTCCTTCCTTCCTTCCTTCCTTCCTTCCTCTTCCTCCTCCCTCCCCTCCTCCTCCCTCTCTGCAAACCCCCTCCTCCTTCTTGCACTGATGATGTTCTCTGGCTGGGTGATGAAATGTCTGCAAAGAAACCACCAAGCTCAGAGAGCACCAAGGACCCCACAGTCCTTCCTTCCTCCTCCTCCACCTCCTCCTCCTCCCTTCTAGCCCTGATGAGGTCACCTAGTTGGGTCATGAAACATCTGCAAGAAAAGCACCACGTTCAAAGAGCACCAGGGAGCCCGCATTCCCAACCCCGAGCTACAAATATTCTCTTCTGTGGAGACCTCTGTGTTTTGGACCCGGTCCAGGAGGGATTTGGGAAACTCCTTCCGGGCTCCACTTGCTCCTCCCCAGACTGACCAACCCCTCCTCGTTCCCCCATTTGCAGGGGGAGGAGTCCAAGCCCCTGCTGCCGCCGGCGTCCAGCCCTCCCAACAAGTCCATGAACGGGATGGAGCCCTGCTGCACGCTGCCTTCAGCCCGGACGGACGAGCAGGCGCTGCTGTCCTCCATCCTCGCTAAGACAGCCATGTGAGTCTTTGGCCTGGGCAAGAGAAGCGGATACCTGAGGGCGGGCTAAGGTTTTTATTCATTGCATTTATAGACCGCCCTTCTCACTCTCTCGAGTGGGCAGCTTCAGTAAAATAAAAGCAGGTAGGAAAGCATTGAAAAACATGAGATAACAGGATCCCATCACCATACGGTAGGCTGAGTCAAGCAGCGCTCTCCTTTTGTGGGGCCCAGCTGAGCGGGGTTAATGTCCAGATGTGCCTCTGAATAGTGGTTGTCCTGTTCAGAAAGTCCTTTCGCCTTCCCCCTTTCTCTTATCACTGTTGCACAGTCAGCCAGATAATACTGGTGTTTTTATCCATCTGTCGAGTCCTTCCCAAGGACCCGGGAGAGGCAGATGTGGATATTGGATGGCGTTTGAGGTCTCATGGCAGGAAATCAGCTGTTCCCAGTCAAGCTGTCTTCTGCAATTGACTGCTGGGGTTTTTGTCAATGCCAAAGTCATAATCAGAATTGTATTTTCTTCATCCCTCCTTTTGTTGTTGCTATTTATTAAACCTGTACGCCACCCATTTCGCTGTCAAGCAACTCCGGGAGGCTTACAAACATCATAAAAACAGGATAGAAACAGTAAATATTTTCTATTCCTATTCCAGGCCTAGCCAGGCCCGGTTTCCACTTGTAGCCTTACCAGCCCTGAATGTTGGCCTGCTTCTGACCACGGTTTTGGCTTGGGCCAAGGTCCGACTGCTCCAGAACCCCCCCGAGCTGCAGGACCGTGGCTGCGATCCTGAGGAGGGAGGTGGAGAGCGGCTTTCGCTAACCCCTAGGTGCTTCTGCCTTTTTGCAGCAACATCATTGATGTTTCAGCCGCAGATCAGCAGCAGATGGAACAGCACGAGTACATGGACCGGGCCCGGCAGTACAGGTGCGCTGGCCCTGGGCAGGAGGGAGACGGCTGGGGGGGGCTCCTTAACCTCTCTCGGGCAGCCTGGCTGTGAGATCACAGTTGTAAGTAGTTCTCGACTTACGACTGCCCGTTTAGGGAATTTTGCAACGTCGCTGAAAAAAGCGACCTGGGACCGTTTTTCGCCCTGGCAACCGTCGCAGCGCGGCCACGTGATCAGAATTCAGTCAGCTGGGCAGCCGGCTGGTATTTGCGACGGCCGCCGTATCCCGGGGTCACGCGTTCCCCTTTTGCCGCCACCTGAGCCAGCAAAGTCGGTGGGGAAAGGCGCATTTGCTTGACGGGCGTGTTACTAGCTTAACAGCTCTCTTGACGATGGCAAGGAAGGTTGTTAAAATGGGGCAAAACCGAGGTAACGAATGCCTCACTTAGCAACGATTGTTTTCGGTTGAATTGCGGTCATAACCCAGGGGCCCCCTGTACTTAGGCCAGCCGCCCAGCCTGAAGAACGGGCCCAGCCCCTGAGCCTGGAGCTTCGGGCAGCCCTTAAGGTCCAAGACGCGCCAACCGTGGGAAGGAGGGAGGGAGCAGCTGGAGCTGCAGGTCAGTTGCCCCTGGGGGCAAGGGGAGAACGTTACCCATGCTGTGGGCTCTCTGCGGCTTCCCCAGGCCACCCTCTGGCTCACCCCATCCCTCTCCCCCTCCCCCCCAGCACCCGGCTTGCCATGCTGAGCGGCAACCTCACGCACTGGAAGAAGCTCCCACTGTTGCCCTCGCTGACGAACCAGCCACACCAAGTCCTGGCCAGTGACCCCGTGCCCTTCGCAGACCTGCAACAGGTGAGTAGCTCGGCGGGTGGAACTAGCCACGCGGTGGGTCTCTCGCTTCCCTCTCTGAAGCCAGAGCAGGCGACAGCCCCCATGTGCCCCAGCCAGCCTGGCGAGGCATCGCAGGCACCCTAGCCCCCCTCTGCACCCCTGGGCTCTGGGCCCTTGAGCTGCGGGGCTGGGCGGCTCCATCCCTGACGGCTCGAGTGCCAGTGCCACCTGCCGCTTGTAGAGACTATTATGTACGATGAACATACATTGGCTTTTTTATCCCACTTTTATTGTAAGGGGAACATACATAATATGCGTTTCTCCACAAGAATCCTGCGAGGGGGGTTGAGCTGAGAGGGGATGACTGGCGCCAAGTCACATAGCTGGCTTTCCTGCCTAAGGTGGGACTAGAACTCGCCGTCTCCTGGTGATTGGCCTAAAATCACTCAGCCAGCTCTCGTGCCTAAGGCGAGACTAGAACTCGCCGTCTCCTGGTGATTGGCCTAAAATCACTCAGCCGGCTCTCGTGCCTAAGGCAGCACTAGAACTCGCCGTCTCCCGGTGATCGGCCCCAAGTCACCCAGCCTGTCTTAGCAGGAAGGTTTAGTTCCTTGATTAGCAGTAGCAATAGCCCTTAGACCAGGGGTCTTCCAACTTGGCCCTTGGATGACTTGTGGACTGCAACTCCCAGAATTCCCTAGTCAGCATGGATGGACTTACCCCAAAATTCCTGTCAGCATAGATGGACTTCAACTCCCAGAATTCCCCAGCCATCCAGAAACAATACCCGAAGCCAGGGGTCTTCCAACTTGGCCCTTGGATGACTTGTGGACTTCAACTGCCAGAATTCCTCAGCCAGCCTCCATTTTGTTTGGTAGATTTAAGACAGGGGTCTTCCAGCTTGGCCCTTGGATGACTTGTGGACTTCAACTGCCAGAATTCCTCAGCCAGGCACGCGTGCCTGGCTGAGGAATTCTGGGAGTTGAAGTCCACAAGTCATCCAAGGGCCAAGTTGGAAGACCCCTGTCTTATTTACCACTTTACAGTGCTTTACAGCTCTCTTTGAGCAGTTTACAGTCAACATCCCCCCCCCATCCAACAATCTGGGTCCTCATTTTACCAACTTGCCAGCTAAGCAGAAAGCAACCACACACCCCACCCCACGCCTTCTAGCACTGATGATGTTACCTAGTTGGGTCACGAAACGTCTGTAAGAAAGCCGCCAAGCTCCGGGAGCGCCAAAGCCCTCGCAGGAGTGCAGAATAGGGTCTGACCTCCTGGCAGAAGTCTCTCCTACGTGGCTGGGGGAGGGGAGGGGGGGCTTCTCCTGAGAGCCCCCCTCCCCTCTTTTTGCCTTTATTCATCTCTCCTCTGTGTCCCTCTAGGTCTCTCGGATAGCTGCCTATGCCTTCAGTGCCCTGTCCCAGATCCGTGTGGATGCGAAAGAAGACCTGGTGGTCCAGTTTGGGATCCCTTGATGCCCGTCCTCAACGCCCTGGTTCTCGTTTTCCTCCTCCACTTTTAATTTCTCTCCTCCCCACCGCTGGCTTGACACCGCAGTGGACCTCGTGCACACAAAGAGACACTGAATCTATTATCTGGCCACAGAGACAATAACCTGTGGGCAGCCGAGGCTGGCGAGACCCACCATTCGGTGCCCTTCCCCTCCCCTTCCTCCTCTTCTCCCTAGCTTGGCAAGGCAGTGCCCGGTCGGGCTGGGCAAGGAGGGAGAGGGCTCACCCGGGTCAGCCGTGAGGAGGAGGGGCGGCTACGGGACTCACGCGGGTGTGTGTGTGTCAGTGGGCTTCATTTACCTTTGTGGTTGTGGCTCTGGAATTTTGACTGTGTGTGTGAGGGGAAGAAGATGGAGGGGCAGCAGCAAGACAGAGTGGGCTTCTTGTCCTCCCCCACCCCCACTGAGCTGGGTGGTCCCCTTTCCATCCCCTGATTTTTTTGGATGTTTTAGAAGTGGGGAAGCGGCACTGGTGAATTTAGAGCTTGCTTTTTAAGGGGTGGGGGAAAAGCAACACAGCCAGGGAAGTGACTCCTTTTGATCTTAGCCGCCTCCTTGGTCTGGACCCCTCCCCTCTTTTACCTGGCTGAGCTGTCATTTTAATTTTATTTTTTGTTTTGGTTTTGCTAAAGTAGGTTAAGAAAAGTATAAATATATTCATCTGAGCAAAGGGCTGCTCTTTCTTTGACTAGAGGTGGGACGGTTGGACTGGCACTTTTACACTTAAGGGGGGGGTGAGACCCCCGCGTGGAACAGCCTTGGTCACCACGACACCAAAAAAGTTGCCGGGAATCTGGAAAGGGTGCAGAGAGGAACAACAAAGACGATAAAGGGCCTGGAGGCTAAACCAAAGGAAGAACGGCTGCAGGAACTGGGAGCATCTGGTGAAGGGAAGGACTAGGGGTGACAAGGCATCTTCTAATATTTGAGGGGCTGTGTGTGTGTGTGTGTTTGCCAACAAACACCTGAAGGCAGGAGAGGAAATAACAAATGGAAGTTTAACAGAGAGATCCAATCTAGAACTAAGGAGGAATTTCCCGATGGAACAATTAAGCAGTGGAACGGAAGTTGGCTTTAAAAGTTGTGGGTCACGTAGCAGCAAAAATGTGGGGCTCCGTGCCCTGGCCTGATGTGATGGGATCGAACAGAAACAATAATATGTGCCAGCGGTTCTCAACCTGTGGTCCACAGAGCCCTGGAGGCCCCCAACACCATCGCGGGGTCTGCGAAGGCTTGGAGAAATTTTGTGATTTAAATCTTGATAAGTCTTGGGGTCTTCTGTGGCCACAAAAGGTACCGAAAGTGGGGGTGGGTTGTGGTGAAGAAGAGGCCGAGAACCAGGTGCGACATACAGATGAGGTTGCGGGAAGAGCACATCTGGAGAAGAGCATTTGGGATCCTGTTGGGAGGGAAGAGGGTGGGCTTCATTTTCTGCCTGGGCCCCTCGGGAGGCAGGGCTGAAGCAAGCGGGAGAAAGTGGGACGGGTCAACATTCACTGAAGGGTGCCTTGAGGCCATCCAGCCTGAACGCACGTGCCCCTCGAGTGGAGTTGAACACGTCCAATGGGAGGTTTGGGCTTCTGGCCTACAGAGGCAACATTATTAGGGGTTTCCTATTCTACAACGTTGGACCTAGAGGACACAGCAGCCTGGTGTGCCTTTGTGGGTCCTCCTCCTCTCTCCTAGCACTGACGATGTTCCCTAGTTGGGTCATGAAACATCTGCAAGAACACCACCCAGCTCAGAGAGCACCAAGGACCCCACAGTCCATCCGTCCGTCCTTCCTCTTCTCCTCCCTTCTAGCACTGATGATGTTCCCTAATTGTGTCATGAAACGTCTCCAAGAAAACCACCAAGCTCAGAGAGCACCAAGGACCCCATAGTTCTCCTCCTCCCTTCTAGCACTGAAGATGTTCCCTAGTTGGGACATGAAACGTCTGCAAGGAAACCCACCAAGCTCAGAGGGCAGCAGGGACGCTGAGCTACAGAGATCCTCTCCTGTCGGTGTGTCTTTGCCTGCCTTAACCAAATCTCTCCCCACTCTTCATTCGCAGCTGGCTAAAAACACCAGATTCCTTTGGAAGATCTCGTGCATGGAATCGTCTCTCCAGATGTTTTGGGTTGCCAAGCCCCAGTTCCTCAGCCACGGGAAGTTACAAGGATAGCTCAGCCTGTCTAGGGAACAGGTCAGAGAGGCTCTTTGACCCTCCATCTGAATTCTGGGAGAAGCCGAGGCTGACCCAGGTCTGTGCGCCCCTCCCCCCTCCCCACAATTCACCAGGTGGAGCTACTCTAAAGCTTTATTCCTCAGGAAGGAGCTGGGCCATCAGTAGCATTCCCGTTTCTTCCGGATCACCTTCGGCTTGATGTTCATGCGCCTCCAGACGGCTGCGGTGCTGCGGTCCAGTTTGGTGACACCGCTGAAATCGAAGGACTTCAGCTGGGGCAAGGTGGACAGGACGTAGCTCCTGGGAAGCGGGGGGCAGGGAGAGGCGGTCAGTCCCGGGCTGGACAGGACCCTCCGCCCTTCCCTCCAAGGCCTGAGCCTGCTCCGCCATTGGGCGCTGCTCGTTTAAGGTGCCTGAGGCAGGGAGGGCCACAGTCCCTTCTCTGGAGGTGGGAAAGGGGCTAACCCAACGGTAGGCAAGCATGGGGGAACTGTGGCCCCTTCATGACTTGCAGACTTCAACTCCCAGAATTCCTGAGCCAGCATGGGGGAACTATGGCCCCTTCATGACTCGTGGACTTCAACTCCCAGAATTCCTGAGCCAGCATGGGGGAACTGTGGCCCCCTCATGACTCGTGGACTTCAACTCCCAGAATTCCTGAGCCAGCATGAGGGAACTGTGGCCCCTTCATGACTCGTGGACTTCAACTCCCAGAATTCCTGAGCCAGCATGGGGGAACTGTGGCCCCTTCATGACTCGTGGACTTCAACTCCCAGAATTCTTGAGCCAGCATGGCTTAGCTTGGAAACTCTCCCTTTCCCCTTAGCGTGGCTGGCTCAGGAATTCTGGGAGTTGAAGTCTATGAGTCATAAAAGAGCCGAGGTTGCCTACCCCTTGCCTAACCCATTATTGTTAGTCCTTGATTTACAACAGTTCATTTAGTGACCACCTGAAGTTACAACGGCACTGAAAAAGTGAGCTGTGACTATTTTTCACACGACCTGCAGCACACACCCCCGGGTCACATGATCAACATTCAGACCCTTGACAACTGCCTCATATTTACTATGGTTGCAATGTCGGAGGGTGTGTGTGTGTGTGTGTCTGTCATGTGATCCCCTTTTGAGACCTCCTGACCAGCAAGGTCAGTGGGGAACCCAGATTCACTTAACAACCATGTATGATCATGATCATGACTGTTTCTCATATGTACATTGAGAGCTTCTGCACTGAAGACAAATTCCTTGTGTGTGTCCAACCACACTTGGCCAATAAAGAATTCTGTTCCATTCCATTCCATTCCAGCTTAGCAACTGCAGTGATTCGCTGAACAACTGTGGCAAGGAAGGTCATAAAATGGGGCAAATTAACAAAAATGTTGGGCTCAACTGGTTGTATGTTGAGGACTACCTGTAGATAATGTCCTAAGAAAAGACTGGACAGCCACTTGTTTGAAATGGTTTTGTGCAGGGGTCTTCAAGCCCGGCCCTTTTATGACCTGTGGACTTCAACTCCCAGAAATCCTCAGCCAGCATGAAGAAACTATGGCCCCTTCATGATTCGTGGACTTCAACTCCCAGAATTCCTGAGCCAGCATGGGGGAACCGTGGCCCCTTCATGACTTGTGGACTTCAACTCCCAGAATTCCTCAGCCAGCATGGGGAAACTATGGCCCCTTCATGATTCGTGGACTTCAACTCCCAGAATTCCTGAGCCAACATGGAGAAACTATGGCCCCTTCACGATTCGTGGACTTCAACTCCCAGAATTCCTGAGCCAGCATGGGGGAACCGTGGCCCCTTCATGACTTCTGGACTTCAACTCCCAGAATTCCTCAGCCAGCATGGCTCAGCTTGGAAACCTTTCCCTTTCCCCTCAGCGTGGCTGGCTCAGGAATTCTGGGAGTTGAAGTCCACCAGTCATAAAAGAGCCCAGGTTGCCTACCCCTGAACTAGGGCATAATTCAGGATCTCTTAAACTATTTAGGGTTAATTTTGCCTGTCTCAAACAGAGGTAGTAGCAGAAATTGTAATTTACACGATGAGTCATCACTGCAATCACAGTGTCTGTGTAGGGCATTGTGTAACCTTCTGTTCTTGCAAGACTTATGAAATTTGAGTGGTTTGTCTCCATGACTTCGGAGAGAAAGGCCCTGCTTTCTACATACCTAATACTGGCAACGATTTGTCCTGATTTACTAGGAACTCACGTGGTGCCACCAATCTAAGGCGGGTTTTTGTCCGGCAGGACCTGCTGCAGAGAATGGAAGTGGTTCAGGAAATCCTCCCAGGAAGGTGGGCCAAAGCAGGGGTCTTCCAACTTGGCCCTTTGATGACTTGTGGACTTCAACTCCCAGAATTCCTCAGCCAGCCTCCATTTTGTTTGGTAGATTTAAGACAGGTCTTCCAACTTGGGCCTTTGATGACTTGTGGACTTCAACTGCCAGAATTCCTCAGCCAGGCACGTGTGCCTGGCTGAGGAATTCTGGGAGTTGAAGTCCACAAGTCATCAAAGGCCCAAGTTGGAAGAGCCCTGGGCCAAAGGATTCCAAGGGAGAACAACATGTAATTTGGTTATTGGGGACGAGTCAATCCAATGCAAAAGGAAACATGCATTTGGCCTTGGAAGACCCCCACGAGAGGGAGTGTTGATCCACTGAGATAGAAAGAGTGGGCGGATTCAAGAATGGAATTTAGGTGTTTTAATGCAAAGTTCATGGGGTCTGGAGAACACCCATTTCAAATCCAGAATAAGGGAATAACAGGGTGGGACCTTTGAGGTCTTCTAGTCCAATCCCCTGTTTGAGCAGGAATACCATTTCAGACAAATGGCTGTCCAGTCTCTTCTTAAAAACATCCAGCGTTGGAGCACCCACAGCTTCTGGAGGCAGGTAGTTCCACTGGTTAATTGTTCTCCCAGTCAGGAAGTTTCTCCTTAGTTCCTGGTTGCTTCTCTCCTTGGTTAGTTTCCATCCGTTGCTTCTTGTCCTGCCTTTGGGCGCTTTGGAGAATAGGTTGACTCCCACTCTTCTTTCGGGCAGCCCCTCAATCATTCAATGAATGAATAAACGAATCATGAATGAATCAATGAATGCATCAATCAATCAATCAGAAAAGAGCTGGAAGGGACCTTGGAGCAGGAGTCCGGCCTAGACCGTTTCAGGCAGCTGGCTGTCCAGTCTTTCTTAAAAGCCTCCAGTGATGGAGCACCCTCAAATATCAGAAGCCTGATATCATGTCACCCCTACTCCTTCTCTTAGTTAGGCTAGTCCAGGGGTAGGAATCCTTGGCTCTTTCATGACTCGTGGACTTCAACTCCCAGAATTCCTGAGCCACCCATGCTGAGGGGAAAAGGAGAGGTTTCCAAGCTGAGCCATGCTGGCTGAGGAATTCTGGGTGTTGAAGTTCTCGAGTCATGAAGGGGCCACAGTTCCCCCATGCTGGCTGAGGAATTCTGGGAGTTGAAGTCCAGATGTCATGATGGGGCCAAAGTTCCCCCATGCTGGCTGAGGAATTCTGGGAGTTGAAGTCCACGAGTGATGAAGGGGCCAAAGTTCCCCCATGCTGGCTCAGGAATTCTGGGAGTTGAAGTAATAATAATAATAATGATAAGTTGGAAGGGACCTTGGAGGTCATCTAGTCCAAGCCCCTGCTCAGGCAGGAAACCTTATACCATTTCAGGCAAATGGCTGTCCAGTCTCTTCTTAAAAACTTCCAGTGTTGGAGCATTCACCACCTCTGGAGGCAGGTTGTTCCCCCATAGTTCCCCCATGCTGACTCAGGAATTCTGGGAGTTGAAATCCACGAATCATGAAGGGGCCATAGTTTCACCATGCTGGCTGTGGATTTCTGGGAGTTGAAGTCCACGAGTGATGAAGGGGCCAAAGTTCCCCCATGCTGGCTCAGGAATTCTGGGAGTTGAAGTAATGATAACAATAACAATAACAATAACAATAAGAAGAAGAAGAAGAAGAAGAAGAAGAAGAAGAAGAAGAAGAAGAAGAAGAAGAAGAAGAAGAAGAAGAAGAAGAAGAAGAAGAAGAAGAAGAAGAAGAAGAAGAAGAAGAAGAAGAAGAAGAAGTTGGAAGGGACCTTGGAGGTCATCTAGTCCAAGCCCCTGCTCAGGCAGGAAACCTTATACCATTTCAGGCAAATGGCTGTCCAGTCTCTTCTTAAAAACTTCCAGTGTTGGAGCATTCACCATTTCTGGAGGCAGGTTGTTCCACCATAGTTCCCCCATGCTGACTCAGGAATTCCACGAGTCATGAAGGGGCAAGGTTGCCTACCGTTGGAGACGTTCCCAGCCCTTGCAACTGCTCTTCAGGGGTTCCAGCCTGGGGCAAAGCTTCCAACCCTCCAGGGGTTACCTGTAGCCCTTTTCCTCCTCAATGGGGTTTCCGTGCAGGGTCAGGCTGCGCAGGTGAGGCAAGACGGCCAGCTTGTCCACTTGAGAGAGCTGCTGGATGCTGTTGCCATGAAGGCTCAGATTGCGGAGGTTGTAGTAGGTGGTCAGCACCTGGGAATAAGTGCGAGAATAATGGGGGAGGGGGTGTTTTTATTTTTATGGCTTGCTTGTTCCTTGGTGGCTCCTCTGAGCACCTGTGAAGGGCTCTGGTGACGCCTTGCCGGCTGATTTCCCAGGCTGGTCCACCTGTCCCTTAAGGGTGGTATTTAGGACGGTCGTAAACCAGTCCTGGCCATCCGGTCCCTCTCTGCCCTCCCCTCCCCCATCTCCTCTGGGGTGGGTTTATGCCGGTGCTTTATGGAAGAACCCAGCCATGTTTAGCTGAACTGAATATTTTATTTGGCCCAGTGTGATTACCACAGTGGTCAAAATTCTGGAAAACTTTTGGGAAAAGCGTACAGTAGAAATGCCAGCTTTGGTTAAGTTTCCACCCATTTTCCTTCTAATTTCTTTATAACTGTAGCCTCGTTGGCTTAATAATGCTATTTTACATCACTTTCTGGGCGACCAGTCAACTCTTGGCACCATGACTTTAATTTTATGACGTTTTACAAGCTCACCAAATGAAAGAAACACCACACTGACAAATGTTCTCCTTTTGGCTTCAAGACATCAATAACCAGATCCTCCTGTGATCTGATTGGCTCATTGCCCAAACAAGATGGCACCCGGTTGGCTCTCTAAACACTCGCGCTCATTGGCTACAGTCGGATGAAGCTACCTGACATCAACCTAAGCAAGTTGTGCGTCCTTTTTCGGGTTACTTGGCTATAACTTTTCATAGAATACAGTACAGATAATTGAACAAACTTTGTTGCATGACGTTCTTGATTAAATTATATTTCCATTGATATATAATTTTATGGTACTACTCCCGGAAAAAAGTGGTGTTCTTAGCCATCAAACTTCAAAAATACACTTTTCCCAAAAGGTTTCCACAATGTTGGCCACTACTGTAGACACACAAGGGATTTTGTCTCCAGTATAGACACTCCCTGTGTGTATGCAAAGCAACAGAACCGTCACCATCATCATCCTAATAAAAGGAAGAAGTAAAGAACATAAGAAGGATAAGCAATCATACGACAGCCCCAATAGATGGGTTAATATAAAAGGTAAAGGTTCCCCCGCACATGCGTGCTAGTCGTTTCCAACTCTAGGGGCCGGTGCTCATCTCCATTTCAAAGCCGAAGAGCCAGCGCTTGTCCGAGGACGTCTCCGTGGCCATGTGGCCGGCATGACTAGACACCAAAGGCGCACGGAACACTGTTACCTTCCCACCGGAGTGGTCCCTATTTTTCTACTTGCATTTTTAACATGCTTTCGAACTGCTAGGTTGGCAGAAGCTGGGACGAGTAACAGGCGCTCACTGTTACGCGGCACTCAGGACTCGACCCGCCAAACTGCCGACCTTCTGATTGACAAGCTCAGCATCCTAACTCATCGTAACATAATAATACATATTTTATACTATACAGCAACTCATAGAGTGACTGTTCAGTTAGAACGGCACTGGAAAATACGACCATTTTTCACAACTACAGCCATCGTAGCCTCCCTATAATCATGTGGTCAGAATGCAGACGCTTAGCAACTGAC